>NC_133771.1:16128943-16225124 GCF_003597395.2 Chelonoidis abingdonii
AATGTTCTAGCCCCTAAGGATAGTATAGTTAAGTGAAAGAAACATGTGCCTTTTTGCTAGAAGTAGAATAAGATCTCCCCCCACCCACTCTGTAATCAATTGCCCCATTGCTGAATGAGGTGTGAATGAGTGAGGCTTGGAAGACACCCACTCCAGACAGCTACAACAGTTAAAGAGGGAATGGGAGCCAGAGCAAAAGACAATACAACTTGTCAAGTGGCCCATAAAGAAGAGCAGACATATTGACGGCCTCAGGGATTAGAAGCAAGCACCTTCTTTAGAAAACCCCTCTTTGAGCAGCATTGGGACAACACCCAGAAAAAAAGCGCACAAAGACCAACGGACACAGACCCAGATTTTGATCTGGTCTGGGTTTGCATAAGAGGGAAGCTGCTATAAATACGAAGTGTCTTGCAGAAGGACCCCGGGTCTCGTCTTGTCACCATCGGAGCATCGATCCGGATCGGCAGAAGCCCGGTCCACCCCTCCCCCATCTAACTCACCTGGCCAGTGCAGTTAAGGGGAGCAACTAGTTGGTAACAACAGCAAGACGGAGTGTGTTTGTGTCTGTGTGTGTGTGTGTGAATGCATGACTGTAATATATCATATGCATATGATAAGTGTAATTAAACCTGTATTACTATAAATGTGGCGTTTTGCCTTAATCCCCCTGAAAAGATCCCGTTATAGTACTTTGAGTACAACATTTTGGTGGAGAATTGCAAAGGGGAAAGGTACCACGAGTATTATTGAGTAAAGAAACAAACTTTGATATTGAGTATTGAAAAGTGATCGATCATTAAGGTGTGCACACCCCCGGTGGTAGGAGGCGGGTATAAAGAGGAGGAGAAGTAGCTTTCTCGCTCCCCGGTCGTAGAGTGCCGCAGTAGAAAGAAGGGAGAAGAATTAAATTTCTTGCTCCAGGCAAAGAGGATAAGCATTGCTGTTTTAGTCCCAATAGGAGTTGGTATACTAAGAGGTATTAAGAGGATAAGCATTGCTGTTGTAATCCCAATAGGAAGGTTGGGTACATTAGAAAATGTTTAAACATAAGCAGTCTTTTAGAAAGGCTCCCAAAGAGGGGACTGAAAAATTGGCGTTTGTAAAAGATGTTACCCCTCTGGAACAAATATTGCAAAAAATTTGGACACAGCCCTTGGTCTGATCAAGTGTTAGCTGATGTCCATTATGATTTCGGACCTAGAAGATAAATTGGCTCAATATATATTAATATATAAACCCTCAACTGCAATAAAAAAAGAAGCTGCTGCAGTTTGGCTTCTATGGAAAACCTGCAATAAGGGATTCCTTTGATTGGCTGAATGTAAAAATAAAAAGGAAAAACCGCACCAAGATTTACAAGCCTCTGCTGCAGAAGCAGAGAAATGGAAATGTTTGTCCATTAGCAGCCAAACCCAGCTAGACTCCCTTAAGGATGGGTACAGAGAGTTAAAACAACACTCTCAAATCTTACAGAAGCATACCAAAGAGAGGGAAAAAATTAAAAAAGAAAATCAGGTATTACAGGAAATGGTCAAAAAGTTAACATTAAAACAGAGGAAAGCCCCTATTGACCATAACCACTGTAAATCACTTATCAAACAACTAGAACAAAAAGTGGAATTTGCAAACAGACAAGTTGCAGCAGTAACTTCAGGAGAAGGAATATATAAGACCCCAGATGGGGCAGACTTTTTAGACCCCTCTGGGGATTGGAAAGGAAATATTTGGGTAAATTCCTCCTCCCAGAGCCAAAATGCCATTTCAGCAATAACAAAGAAAACAGTCACCACCACGAGGGATGATGGTGGCAGTAAAACAGTAACCACAGTGCCTGTTTCTGCCTCCGATCTCCAGGCCATGGCAAAGTGGCTGGGGATTTTAAAACGGGAAAATTTCTCTAGATGGAGTGTGAATGCTCTCGCACTGGGAAAGAGGGAGTATCTAAACTCACAAGAACTCCACCGCTTAATGAGCATTTGTGCAGCCCCAGATATGCGGGGGCTTATAGACAGGTTCAGCATTGGTGGAAATTACCAGCTAATGGATGTTCTGACAAAATTTGCAGAACTAATGGGCAGGCATAATTTCATTGCCCAAGCCATTGCGATTTCACAGGAAACTGATGAGAACCCCGAAACGTTTTTAACCCGATGGGATCTCATGCAGCTGATGGCTGGCTTAGTTACACGTGGTACGGCCACTAAACTGGACCTGGTGCCTTTCAGTGTAAATTCTTTAAGAGAATGTGCTGCCTCCTTACAACCGTTTTATGCAATGAGACTGGAAGTGTGGCAACCCGGCCAGCCTGCCACATTAAAGAAACTAAGAAACATGGTCCGGCAAATACTTACATATTCCGGTCCTGCCCCTACCATAAAAAAGGAATGAGTGGCGTATGTTGCAGCATTAGAGCCCTCAGTTACTTATTCTAATGAAAGCGGCAATAAAGGCATAACTGGGGCACGGGGAGCACACACTATAGGTAGATCTCGGGGTAGAGGGTATTATGGAGGAAGACAAAGGGATAATTTGTACCCAAACCTCCAGAAATCTAAAACAGACACCCCAGCTCCAGGCAAGGAAGAGTTAACCGAAAAAGACGCTCGCCGCATGGCCTGGAAGGTGTTAATGCAACACGGGGCAGATAGAGACAAGTGGGACGGGGCACCCACACGGGACTTATTGGCAGAAGCTTTTAAACTTCAGATGTTTTCTAAGGAGGGGAGAGTAGCAAGCATACTAACCCCGACAGCTCCTCTCCCTCCCCCTACTCCTTCTGTATTTACGTACCCCCTCCCATTCCCAGGAAATACGGTATAGGGAGACCCTCTGGATATTGATCCTCCTCCATATGTAGGAGCACCACGTTGGATGTTCATCAGTAAAATTGCATGGGACCCCAAAGGTCAACCATGTATTTATATCCAGCAGGGCACATGTGCTCCTACACTGGCTTTAATTGACACAGGCGCTGCAGTCTCGCTAATTAGAACTCAGCCACCAGCTGGCACTAGAATCAAACAAGTCATACTGCAGTCCTTTCAAGGGAAGCCCAGTACAGGATGGGAGTGGGCAAAAGTGCCTGTCTCCGTGCAAGGGTTTAGAACCCACGGAGATCTAATCCAAACCCCAAACATGACAAATGATATGATTCTTGGCACAAACTGGCTATTTAAAAATTGCATAATAATTAATTTACCACGGGGCACTTTATGGAAACTGGACATGCCCCCTCCCCATAAGGGAAAAGTGGAACAGAGAACCCCACTAACCAAAGGGGGACCAGTAGCCGCCACCACAATAACTCAGCAAGCTGAGGTGTGGCGCTCAAAATTCCCCACTGTCTGGACTCAAAAGAAAACAGACTGTGGGAAAATACAGGCTTGTATAAAAATCATTGGGGATTTGGTACCCCCTCAAAAACAATACCCCTATCCCAAGGAGGCTGAAACACAGATACAGCAAACAGTCCGGGACTTAGAACAGCAGGGGGTCATTCGAAAAACTAAACACCCCGTCTAGGACTATTGCGCCGGGAGTCAATATATTGCGGTCTGATCTGGACGGGATATATCGATTCCAGAGCGCGCATTTAGATCGATATCTGGAACTCCACCAAAACAAACGGGTTCGGAATCGGACATGGTGAGCGGCACATCGATCCCGAGCGGTTGAAGACGGGTAAGTAAATCGATTTTAGATATTTGATTTCAGCTACGCTATTCTCGTAGCTGAAATTGCGTATCTAAAATCGATTTTCGCGCATAGTGTAGACGTGGCCTAACTCCCCTTTTAACTCTCTCGTCTGGCCAGTCCTCAAGGCAGACGGCAAATCTTGGCGTTTAACTATTGACTATAGGCGTGTTAACAAAGGCACAATCCCTATGGCCCCTATAGTAGCTGATATAACTCAGGTAATTCAAAAGGTTCAGGCTACTTCAAGGTATTTCTCAGTCATTAATTTGGCTAACTGCTTCTTTGCTATCCCACTGCACCCAGACTCACAGGATAAATTTGCCTTCACGGTCAATGGGCAGCAATGGGCATTCCAGCATCTACCCCAAGGATTTCACAATAGCCCAGCTATAGCTCAAAAACATGTAATAGGCATGCTGGATCGCCTTAGCCCCCAAGATCGGTCCTTTGTGTTTTCCTATGTAAATAATATTTTAATTTTTGGGAAAACTGAGGCACAGGTACAACGATTAACTGAAAATGTTTTGGCTCTAATCCAAGAGACTGGTTTTAAGGTTAGCTTAGAAAAAGCCCAGTTGGTCCAGTCTCAAGTAACTTATCTAGGCATTGTTATAGAAAAGGAAGGAAGGCAGGTAGACCAACAAAAAGTAAGAGCCCTGATAGAAGTGCCAGCTCCTACCGACCCACATTCCCTACAAGTCTTGTTGGAAGGGTTTAATTTTCTAAGATCTCATATTTATAAATATGCTGAGATTACACTGCCCTTGTGGAAACTGCTTAAGAAAAAGGTAAAGTGGGAGTGGGGGTCAGAGCAAGAGAAGGCTCTAAGGGTGCTTAAACAAAAAGCCCTGACAGCCCCTGCTCTGCGATTCCCAAATAAGTCCCAGCCGTTTGTAATCCGACTCGCGGCTAACAACCTGGCATTAGCAGCTACTCTCCTCCAAAAAAATTAAAAAAATAAACTGGTACCGGTAGCTTATGAATCTAGGAAGTTACAGGGGCCAAAAATGAATTTTGATCCCTGTGAAAGGAAATGTTTGGCAGCGGTGTGGGTAGTCCAGTCTTTTGAACCCCTAACTGGAACGGCTCCCCTAACAATCCAAAGTACCCACACCCCTTTAAAGTACATTCTGTCTGGGAAACTGGTTGGGGGCAAAGTCTCAAACACCCGCATGGCTCAGTGAACCCTCACATTAATAAACAAAGGAGTCACCACTGAGACCGTATCTAGACCTAACCTATTAACTCACGCTCTGATTAAAAAAGAAAATAAACATGACTGCCCCGAGGTTACATTAGAACAAAAAATAGCCCTAATACAGGCACCCCCCTTGGAGAAACTAGATACCATTGGGATAAAGGGACACGTGTGGTTCACAGATAGGAGCTCAATAGTGCTTAAAGGCATAAGAAAAATTAAATATGCAGCAATTAACTTAAAAGAGGAAATACTACAAGAATATTTGGATCATGGGTCAGCCCAGCATGCTGAACTCCATGCCATATATCGGGTACTACAGCAATATAAAAACAACCCCAGACCTGTGTTTATCTATGCAAATAGTGATTTGTGTGTCAAGGAAATACAATACTGAATGCATAACTGGGAAAGAAATGGGTAAAAGGCAGCAAATAAAAAAAGCATTTCGTATGTAAAGGAGTGAAAATGAATTTACCAATGGGTAACACAACATCCTGGCTGTTTAAATATCAGGCATGTAAAGGCACATAGCAAACAAAACAACCCAGAGGCTTTTTAAAATAATAAAGTAGATAGTATAGCACGGCAGTACGATATAGCTGCAGTAGCAACTAAAAGTCAGGCGGAAAAGGTAATGGGGAATCCACAGTCAATTAATGAACTTGTTAATAACAATAACTGTTTAAATTCCTCAAACAAAACCCCAGGAAAGATAAAAAAACAGGAACTGGTTAATGTTGCACATCAGTTCATGCATGAGGGAGTGGAAGGAACGCTAAGCAGGCTAAAAGAGGTAGCCCAGTGAAAAGGTATGAAAAATAATGTTAAAACTTGGGTTCAAAATTGCATCAGGTGTGCTCAGGATAAAGCCTGGCCACCACATTACCAGCCCCTTATGCACCAAAGACAAGTAGGTCCTTGGCATAAAATACAAATTGATTACACAGACAAATTGCCAGGGAGCCAAAAGGGATTCCAGTACCTACTGGTAATCATAGATGCCTTCTCTGGTTGGGTAAAGGCATTCCCCACTAAAAGAAACACCACCACAGAAGCTGCAAAAAAATTATTTACTAAGGTGGTCTGTCGTTATGAAACTCCTGAGATAATAAATTCAGACAATGAAGGAGCATTTGTAGGGGAAATGTTTACTAGCTTATTGCAAGCCTTAGGTATTAAACAAAAATTTCACATCTCCTATCGCCCTCAATCATCAGGGCAAGTAAAGTGCATAAATCGCACTATTAAAAAAGCCCTAAGGAAGGTGGTAAGTAATACTGGGAAAAATTGGCCAAAAAAGCTGCCTCTAATTCTGGCTGCAATCCGCAGTAGCAACCGGCTAAAAACAAAAATCCAGCCATTTCAAATTCTATTTGGGCAGCCAATAAAACTAATAATTTATCCCACATAGATGGGTTTAGAATCAGGGAAAATAGATGTGGTAACACCACAACATAATTATTTTCAGTGGCTCAAACAATTGCAGGAAAACAAATTAACCTTGCAATACCAAATTAATGAGGCCATTAATAAAATAAATAACAGACTCCATAAGCAGAAAGCTGGTAACTCCCAGCTCTGGGAGCCCGGAAATCTGGTCATGTATTTAAAATTGGGTAAAAGGAAGCACAATTTGAAGTCTAAATGAATAGGTCCATATTCTATTGTGAACCAGCTCAGCCCTTTGGTGTACCGGATAAATAAAGAGGACAAGCTAAAATGGGCTCATATCTCGCAACTAAAATTGTTTTCTTAAGCTACAGATACCAACATCACTAACAAACCCAAACCAGCAGATGGCGCTCAAGGCATGGAGCGTTTGGATTCCAGTAACTTTAATGATAATTCACGCACTGGAAACAAAACAACAACCGGACCCACAATGGGGAATTCATTGGTATAACTGGACCAGCTGGGACACACCACAGGAAATACCAGTGACCAACAACACGCTGCAGGGAATCTTCGCACTTGTATCGGTCCAAGTCTGGGTAAACATTACTCCTGGTAATTATGAATGAATGTACAATGACAAACAAATTAGTAAACTAACAAAATCCACTCCAGAGAAGATCCAAACCAAAAGTTTGGCCATCCTCCATGAGGAAAAAAAACAAAAAACAAAAACACTCAGGGTGGCTAAACAGGCGAAACAATTGAGTATCCACCACTGGTACAATGTATTTACAGGTTGGTCACCCACCTGGTCAGCAGTCCTAAATATAATTTTCCATCCCATCATTGTTCTATTAGTAATCCTGACTGTTATGTTAGTTCTAATGCTCTGCATGTGCTGCTGGATAAAACAAATGTATTCCACATTAAAACCATATTCTGAAATCATAACCCAATACATAGCTTTAAAACAGAGATTTTAAATGGTGACCACGCAAGAATTGTTCTTGAGAGGTCAAAAGGGGGACAATGCAGAGAAATCTCTGTATTAACTATCTCTATAAATCTTTATAACATTGCACTGTGTTATTTTGTATTAAGTATCTTTCTATATTAAGTATCTTTATGACATTGCATCTTGCATGTTATTTTGTATTTCATATGATTTGGCATTGTGCCTCTCTCATACAACTTTGTATTAGAAAATTGGTAGAAAACTTTGTATCAAATGTTATAGCCCCTAAGGATAGTATAGTTAAAGTGAAAGAAACATGTGCCTTTTTGCTAGAAGTAGAATAAGATCTCTCCCCCCCACTCTGTAATCAATTGCCCCATTGACTGAATGAGGTGTGAATGAGTGAGGCTTGGAAGACACCCACCTCCAGACAGCTACAACAGTTAAAGAGGGAATGGGAGGCAGAGCAAAAGACAATACAACTTGTCAAGTGGGCCCAATAAAGAAGAGCAGACATATTGACGACCTCAGGGATTAGAAGCAAGCACCTTCTTTAGAAAACGTCCTCTTTGAGCAGCATTGGGACAATACCCAGAAAAAAAGCAGCACAAAGACCAACGGACACAGACCCAGATTTTGAATCTGGTCTGGATTTGCATAAGAGGGAAGCTGCTATAAATACGAGGTGTCTTGCAGAAGGACCCCGGGTCTCGTCTTGCTCACCATCGGAGCATCGATCCGGATCGGCAGAAGCCGGCTCCACCCCTCCCCATCTAACTCACCTGGCCGTGCAGTTAAGGGGAGCAACATTGGTAACAACAGCAAGCGGAGTGTGTTGTGTCTGTGTGTGTGTGTGTGAATGCATGACTGTAATATATCATATGCATAGATAGAATTAATTAAACCTGTATTACTAATAAATGTGGCGTTTGCCTAATCCCCCTGAAAAGATCCCGTATAGTACTCTTGAGTACACAGGTGTACCTTGGATTTATACAAGGGCAATAGATATTCTCTGTCTTATTCTCTATCCTTTTAATGATCCTAACATCAGGATCGAGAAAATTTAAATAGGATAGGCTAATTTTTGGATCAAGTGTGATAATAAATAATACTTTGTTCTATCTGATACCTCTGTCGTAGTATAATTCCTCAATCTGGACCTTAGAGTTCAGATATGAGGACTGAGCATAAATCCTCTAAGCTTAATCTCCAGTTAGATCTGATTAGGCTGCCACCAGGTCGGAATTGATAGGCTGACCCCGCTTTCCTCTCTCTGCGTGTCCCAACCCTTCCCTGGGGGACCCTCAGATTTCCAAATCCTTGGAGTCTAAGAGGAGAGATAACCCTTCCCCCTCCTTCCCAGGCTTGCTCTTGGTCTAGCCTGCGAGTACCAAGTAACCTGTTTCTCTGCTTCCCAAGAGTAAGGTTCTATTCCCTCAGACAATTGAGATGCAAAATACCAAACGCTTGGCTTTGCCTCCTCTTCCTGTCTTCCGTGAGGAGACAGTACTGGTACCGAGATTTCAATTTCTTTGCCTTACTAGAAAAGAATCTTCCACAAGTTTTGAAAAAGAAGCTTTATATAGAAGAGAGAGAAAAGACAATACACTTGTATAAACATTTACAGGCTCTACTAGAAAATATGAATAACCAGTTGGTTTAAAAAATAGCCAATTAAATGAGGACCAGCAAGACACACAGTAAAAGTACAACACAAAGCCTCATAGCCAAGTAACTTTGCTTTCCTTTTATCAGACTTTTAGTAGAATATCTTGATAAATGCGAGTTAGAAGAAAGCTGGTTTACGCCACAGCCGAGGAAACAAAAAAAGACCCTGAGTATACAAATTCCCGCCCCTGACTTTTAAACAATCCAGTTCTCTGATTGGTCCTCTGGTCAGGTGTTTGGTTCCCCTTTACAGGCAAAAGAAAATTAACCCTTACCTTACCTATCTACTTATGACAACCTCCATCCTAGGGTCTTAAAGTGCTTTACGAACAGTAATGAACTGAACTTTAGACCATCCTTACAGGGTCAGATTCTCTATTGCCTTGGCCCTTGTGTAGTCATTTACATTATGTAAATGGAGACACGGTGGTGTTAAAATGCTAGCAGTCTGTTTGCATAGGTGTAGATGACTACATAAAATGTAAGGCAATAAAGAATCATCTCCATTTCACACATGGGGAAACTGAGGCACAGAGTGGTTACGTGACCTGTCCAAGGTTACACAAACAGTCTGTGCCAGAGATGGGACTTCAAATCAGATCTTCTATCTCCCAGTCCTGTGTTATAGCCACAAGATCATTATTCCTCATAAAATAATGTCCCATTAAATAGCCAAAGGCACTAATGGGTCCCAGTTCTGAAGCTGCTGCGGGCATGAAACTTCCTGCATGGAGGAGTTACTGAATGAGGTGCATAATGAACTGGTAGTCTGCACATAAATTAAGAGCTTTGATGTAACAGGTGCAAAAATCACATTTCTCACCCTTTTTTTGTATTTTGTTAGTCTCCTACAAATTAATGATAGCTGCACCATTGAAGGATACATTTCTTACCTGCTAATTTAATTTCTCCCAATTTCCCTATGCTAGTCCAGAGTAACCAGTAACAGAAATGGAAAAGTAAAGGAAATTTTGAAGACTGCATCTTCTATTCACTGCATCTTCTATTCACGAAGATCTTTCAGGTTCATGAACTTAGTCAAAGCAAATAATTTAAAACCATATAAGCAACAAATATTCAAAAGCAATTTAGTTTTTGTTTTCATTTTAAGGATGGCATCTGGATTAGCAAAAGATTGAGAGCCTTGTTCAGTCTCCTTGGCCATTCAATCCTTGCTGAGTCTGCCAAGAGAGCCAATTGCGGGGGCTGTTGTTTTGTGATGTGAATTCCTGCTTCACTACAACGTGGACTGAGAGCATCAGGTCTTTTCACACAGCACCCCCATCCTCTACCACAGAGCCATCAGATCGTAATTACATTGACTGGTCATTACAGCCCTAGGACCACATTCTGTGCTGTGCCTCACGGGAGTGCATAGAGGTTAGGTAAAGGCAACTGTATGCCCCTTTCAAGCTGCCTGGATTGTGGGATAAATTGAGGCCCAGTCAGTCTCCAGCATAATTTAGAGCAGTCCCTGGGCAGGTTTTTACGGCAGCTCCCCAAGGCCCCCATTGGTAGGCTTGGCAGAATTCAGCTTTTATTTTTTTTTTTTTATAATTTCAACTGATAATATCAGTGTTTAGAAGAATATAAGAACGGCCATACTGAGTCAGACCAATGGTCCATCTAGCCCAGTATTCTGTCTTCTGACAGTGGCCAATGCCAGGTGCTTCACAGGATTGAACAGAACAGGTTATCATCAAGTGATCCACCTCCTGTTGCCCATTCCCAGCTTCTGGCAAATAGTCGCTAGGGACACCATAATAAATTCTTAAATAAATATTTAATTTTAATTGATTTAAATGTTCACAGTTGTGCAAAATGATGGTTCTATGTTGTTTTTTTTTAAATCTGTTTAAATTTCCATAGCTGTGAGACATTATGGATGGAGGTCCAGACAATAATTATTGAATGACAGCAGATGTTCAGATTCAAAAAGTTAACATGTTATAATCTTTAAAGCACCAATAGTCAATGTCACATGTCAAAATATACAAAGTAAATATCATTAAATCAAACACTAATAAGTTCTCAAGCAGCATTTTTCTTTCTTTGCCTATCTGTAATTTTAGTTATTATTAATGGAAATATCTTGTTATCTGCTTGTTTGTGTGTGATGAAATCTTTGTTTACCAATAAAGATCTAATCCTTCCAAGCCCAGAACAGCTGGAGCAGAGAATACCCGTGTCACACTTTTCCTCCCACAGCACCTCTCTTCTGGGCCCTATACCACGCCCAGAAACCCCTACAATGACAGCTGCAAGAGGGAAAAGCCTGTTTTGCTGGCTCTTCACCTCTTTGGGAATCCCCCTGTGCTGGGGGAATCTAGCTGTTTTCTAGACCTTGTGGTCATGTCTACTCTGCAACTAAAACTCCACAGCACCAAGTCTCAAAGCCCCATCAGCTGACTTGAGCTCTCATGGTTTGGGCTGCAAGGCTGAAAAATAGCAGCATAGACATTCAAAGTCAGGCTGGAACCTGGGCTCTGAGGGTCCGTCTACACTACCCGCCGGATTGGTGGGTAGCGATCAATCTCTCGGGGACTGATTTATTGCGTGTAGTGTAGATGCAATAAATCGATCCTCGATCGCTCTCCCGTCAACTGCTGAACTCCAGCTTGGCGAGAGGCAAAGCTGACAGGGGAGCAGCGGCTGTTGATCCCGCACCGCGAGGACGCGAAGTAAGTGATTCTAAGTTGATCTAAGATACATCAACTTCAGCTCCGCTATTCTCGTAGCTGAAGTTGAGCATCTTAAATCGATCCTCCCCCCAGTGTAGACCAGGCTTGAGTTCCTCCCCCTTGCAGAATCTCAGAACCCAGATTTCAGCCCAAGTCCAGACTTCTACACTGCTATTTTATAGCCCCGCAGCTTGAGCCCTGTGAGCCTGAATCAGCTGGCCTGGCATAGGCACCAACTTTCCCCAGCGCTGGTAGGTGCTCGTGCCCCACTGCCCCCGGCCCTGCCCCGATTCCACCCTCTCCCCTGCCCTGCCCCCATTCCAACACCTTCCCCAAAGTCCCCACCCCAACTCCGCCCCCTCCCTGCCCATGTTGGACCCCTTCCCAAAATCCCTGCTCCAGACCCACCTCTTCCCCGAGCGTGCCACGTTCCCCTTCCTCCCCCATCCTTCCCAGCCGCACAAAACAGCTGTTTCACTGCGCAAGCGCTGGGAGTTAGAGGGAAAAAGCAGACACACAGCACACTCTGGGGAGGAGGCGGAGGTGAGCTGGACGGGGGGGCAGGGAGCACCCACCAATTTTTTCCCTTGGGTGCTCCAGCCCCCGAGCACCCACCGAGTTGGTGCCTATGTAGCCTGGACCAACTGTGGCCATGCCACAGGTCTTTTATTGCAGTGTAGGCATACCCTTAGGGTACATCTTCACCACGGTGAGTCTCAGAGCCTAGGTCAACTGACTGTGTGGTTAAAAATTGTGGCGACAGTGTTCAGGCTCAGGCGGGAACCCAGGCTATGAACCTCTGTGAGGGGGAGGAAGCCCTGGCTTCACTCCATCTACAGCTATTTTTAGTTTTTGCAAGCCCCCAGTCAGTTGGCCTGGGCTCTGAGACTCACTGTCACAGAGTGGGAGGGGTTTCTGTGTAGATGTACACTTTTGCGTATAAGGAGTGGTGTAGAGACTGCAGAGCTGCTGAGAATCAGGGCCCTAATCTGAATTTGAACAGACTGAATCCTCATCTGCACTAGAAAATTAGTTCAGCATAACTACTCTACTCAGGCATTTGAAAAAGCAACACCCTTGAGCAGTGCAGTTAAGCCGACCTGAGTCCCTGTGTTGATAGCACTAGGTCAATGGAAGAATTCTTCCATCGACCAAGCTACCGCGGCCCAGGAAGATGGATTACCTATGTCAACGGAAGAATCTCTCCCATCAGTGTAGGTAGTGTCTACTCTGAAGCACTACAGCAGCTCAACTGTGCCACTGTAGTGTTTTAAGCATAGACAAGCCCATCTGAAAAATGGGAATAATATTTCCCTAACTCATAGGGGTGTGTGAGGCTTCGTTCGTTATTTATAAAGTTGTGTAAGAGCCTTGTATGAAAAGGATGACAAACGCAAAGTGTGTTCTCTTATAGACACTGAGACCCTTTAAACTATGATACTTAAGACTCAGTAAAGAGGCTACTTCAGTCACAAAAGACATACATACCCCTGAACATAAAGGAAGCAGGGTAGCAAAAAAATAAACCAGGATATGTCAATTGCAATATTCAAGAAGTTATTTGTGCCAAACAAATATCATTCAGAAAACTGAAACCCAACCCTAGTGAAGACACTTTATTTTGAATCTCTTAATTTTGTTGGTTAAGACATGCTTTTCTATGCTTGAATTCTGGTAAATATTTCTCGATACCACACTAGCTGAACAGTGGGTCCTGTAACTTGCTATGATCTTGCAAAACAGCCTATGTTCTTTTAACCACGTTTTCAGGGTGGCGGAGGTGCCTTTTGCCTTTAACATGCAATTGTCTACACTTGGGTGGCTACATAAATGCTGTTCTTAAGGTTCTAAAGGGCTCTGGGGAAAAGTAACCACTATTGATGTCATAATACGTTATATACTAGAACCACTGTCATGAACTTTATCCCAAAATACAAAGTTAAACGCAGGAAGAGAGTCGGGGGTAGGCGAGGGGTAAGCCAGGGGCCTGCAGGAAGGAGTCAGCCTGGGGGAGGCAGAGAGACCGCAGAAGGCGGTTCCAGCTGGCAGGCACCGCAGAACACCAAGATGCGCAGGAGGTAGCGGAGACTGGCGCTGGGCAGGCGGCGCTGGGCAGGCGGAGCTGGGAGGGGAGCAGCGAGGGGGGCTGGCGGCGCGCTGGCTCCTGGACGGAAGGGGAGGCAGGCGAGGGCTCTGAGCTAATGTGAGGCCCCTAGCACAGCCAGGGCTGTGACCCCTGCCGGAGCCTCGGGCTCCTCTGCGCGACGCTGCAGCCCGTTCCGGCCAGGCAGCGCCACGCCTCCCGCCCCCGCCCCGTGCTGCCTGGGCGACCCGTGCGCCGCAAGAACCCGCCTCACTAGAGACCACACCTACCCCGAAGCCTCTTGCTCCCAGTCCCTCTGTATCCCATCATGCACCACTTCCCAGTCCGCAACTCCCCCGCCCCCCCCATCAAAAATGTGACTGGTGGGCTGCCCCTCCCGCTGGCCAATGAAAGCAAAGGACAGTGGGCGAGGCGGAAGTTCCGGTTCCCCCCGCCCGTGGCTGTGACTGCGCCGGGATCGCTGTACGGCAACACGTGACAGGCAGCTCCCGTGGGCCGGCCCCGGTCCCGCCGGCTCCAGCGCCCGGCTCCCCGCGGCCCCGGTCCCGCCGGCTCCCCGCGGCAGGATGGTGCGGAAACTGAAGTTCCACGAGCAGAAGCTGCTGAAGCGGCTGGACCTGGTGAGCTGGGAGGCGGCCTCGGGGAACCTGGCCGAGCTGCGGGTGCTGCGGCGCTACCGCCTGCAGCGCCGGGAGGACTACACCCGCTACAACCAGCTGAGCCGGGCTGTGCGGGAGCTGGCGCGCCGCATCCGCGACCTGGGCCAGGCCCACGCCGCCTTCCGGGCCCGCTGCACCGCCGCGCTGCTGGAGAAGCTCTACGGGCTGGGGCTGGTGAGCTCCAAGCACTCGCTGGAGCAGTGCGAGCGGGTCTCGGCCAGCTCCTTCTGCCGCCGCCGCCTGCCCTGCCTGCTGCTCCGGCTCCGCATGGCCCAGAAGCTGCGGGACGCCATCACCTTCATCGAGCAGGGACACGTGCGGGTGGGGCCCGAGGTGGTGACCGACCCCGCCTGCCTGGTGACCCGGGCCATGGAGGATTTCATCACCTGGACCGACTCCTCCCGCATCCGCCAGCACGTGCTGAACTACAACCAGGAGAGGGATGACTTCGACCTGGCCTGTTAGGATAATCCACCCCACCAGCCTGAGAGGAGACTCTGGACCCGGATATGCTGCCCCTCCATGCTGCAGGGACTGGGGCTTGGCCTGCATATGCTGCCCAATTCTGTGTACCACCTCCCTCTGAAAGGGATTCCTGGTCCAGATGGGCCTTGTCTGATACCACCTACCACCTCTGCAAATGGCTCTTGACTCACTTGTGCTACCATGCCTGTGTCTGACCACCTCCCTGTGAAGGGATCCTGGCCAGGTGGGCTGAGGCCAGTAACACCCACCTCCTGTAGGAAGGGACTTCTGGCCAGGTGGGCTGTAAGTCAGTGTCCCCAAGCCTCTGCCTCCTCTGTGACATTGTACCCTCTTGCTGCAAAGACCATTAACAGAACAGACAGAATGGTGGTGTTCAGTTGTCACCATCAAAGGGGTATCTAGAAGGGACTGATGAACAAATGTTCTCCTGGCCAGGAAAACAAGGTAGAGGGTGACTGAAGATTTAAATGCTGTTGCTCAAACGTGATGGGGGAACAGATACAGGTTTTATATTTTGTTGAGAGAGAAACTCTCAGACGACAATAGTCACTCCTTCAAAAATAAATCAACAGGGATAGTTCTGTTTTCAGAATTAAACTTTGCTAGTTATGCTAACATTGTAATCTGTAGCAATACCTAAAACAGTCCTCATGACTTTCTCACGTTTAATAAAGCTGAAATTAGTTTTCTTAGAACATTCATTTGATTTCTTTAAAGCAAGAGCTGAGCTCTCTTTCCCTGTTGTCTCTTTTGTTTTCTCCCTATAAGCCGGTGCGTTCAGGCCCCGTCCCCTCAGGTGCGACAGGGAGCCAGGGTGCCTCCTTCCAGGTCGGCAGACGGCTCACGCTCCGCTCCCGTACTCGGGGGCTGAGGGAACAAAAGTCTATAGGCCCTGGCCCTTAGACAGGGTGGGCAGCAAACAATCCAGGCTCAGCTCAGGGGCTGAGCACACAAAGTCTGTGGCCCCAAGCCCTCAGGCAGGGCAGAGCAGCAAATAGTTCAGGGGGCTCTGACCCTTTGGAGCAGGGCAGAGCAGCAAACAAACCGTAGCTCTGGGTGAAGGGGAATACTGCCACCCGGTTACGGGTAGCAGGGGGAACGCAGGCCCACCCACTCCTCTGCGTTCCAGCCCGGGGCCCTGGTGGCCGATACAGACGACCTTAGGCTCGGGGCCCTCTGCGGCCTGTGGTCAGCTGCCCCTAGGCTACTCCAATCCCCCCTTCTCCCGGTACCTGTCCCTCCTCGGCGTATGTCGGTGGGTCCCAGACCATGGGTTCCTCGGAAACCTGGGAGGCAGTCGGGTCCGGTGGCTCCTCCGGATAGCCGGCACAGGGTCGTTGCGGCTGGGGTTCCTCGGGGTAGCTGGCACGGGGCAGGTCGGGCCAACGTTCCTCGGGATAGTGGGCCCGGGGCAGCTCCGGCCAGTGCTCCTCTGGGTAGTGGGCCTGAGGTAGGCTGGGCCGAGCGGGAGCTCGGGCTTCCACGTCCGTCCTCCTCGGTGGCCAGCACTGAACTGAGCTCTGAGGCCTGGCTCTTATACTCCCTGTCCTG
This sequence comes from Chelonoidis abingdonii, assembly GCF_003597395.2. Lineage (NCBI taxonomy): Eukaryota > Metazoa > Chordata > Testudines > Testudinidae > Chelonoidis > Chelonoidis abingdonii. The sequence continues at coordinate 16,145,346 of NC_133771.1, forward strand.
CCCCTTGACTTCCGGGGGGCGGGAACAGGCGGTAGTGGCTCCGCCCACGGGGGTGCCTGCTCTGGCTCGTTCCCCTCAGGTGCGACGGGGAGCCAGGGTGCCTCCTTACACCCCCCCTCGTCAAGGCTGGTTCCCAGGTACCGGGACCAGGCAAGTCCATACCTCCCAGGCGGGAAAGGAAGTCCGCATTAGCATGGTCCTTCCCGGCTCGGTGGCGGACGGTGAAGGCATACGGCTGCATTGCCAGATACCACTGTTGGAGGCGCATATTATTGTCCTTCATCCGGTACAGCCATTGGAGGGCGGAGTGGTCGGTGACCAACGTGAAGGGGGCCCCCAGCAGGTAGTAGCGGAGGGCGTCGCAAGCCCACTTTGCTGCCAGGGCCTCCTTCTCGACCTCTGCGTAGTTTTGCTCCCTCGGGAACAGCTTTCGGCTTATGTATAGGACGTGGTGTTCCTCCCCGTCCACTTCCTGGGAGAGGACAGCACCGAGCCCTAGTTCGGAAGCGTCCGTCTGCAGGACGAACGGGTGGTGGAAGTCCAGGCTGAGCAGGACGGGCGCGCTACAGAGGCTGGTCTTAAGCGATTTGAACGCCTCGTCGCACTCGGGGCTCCACCGAAGCCGTTGGGGGCTGTCCTTTGTGAGGAGGTCCGTCAAGGGGGCGGCCACCGCCGCAAACTGGGGGATGAAGTGTCGATAATAACCCGCCATCCCCAAGAACTGACGGACGTGGCGCTTCGTGGTGGGCGGAGGGCAGGTCGTGATGGCCTGCACTTTGTCTACGAGCGGCTTTACCTGCCCATTCCCCACGGTATACCCCAGGTAGGTGGTTTCCCGCCAGCCAATGCAGCATTTCTTAGGGTTGGCGGTTAACCCAGCCTCCCGTAGGGATCGAAGGACAGTGGCGACTTTGTCCAAGTGGGTCTCCCACTGTTGACTATAGATGACCACATCGTCGAGGTAGGCGGCGGCGTAGTCGTGATGCGGGAGGAGGAGACGGTCCATCAACCGCTGGAACGTAGCGGGTGCCCCATGGAGGCCGAAGGGCATTCGCGTAAACTGATATAAGCCGGATGGAGTGGCAAATGCGGTTTTCTCCCTGGAGGTGGTCTCTAGGGGGATTTTCCAATACCCTTTGCTCAAGTCCAAGGTGGTAATGTAGTGGGCGTCCCCTAGGCGGGCCAGCAGCTCATCCACTCGGGGCATGGGGTAGGCATCAAACTTGGAAATGGCATTGACACGTCTGAAGTCGATGCAGAACCGCTGGGACCCTTCGGGTTTTGGGACTAGGACGACCGGGCTACGCCACTCACTTTGTGAGGGCTCAATCACGCCCAGCTCTAACATCGCCTGTACTTCGTTGTCCACGATCTGTCGTCGGTGATACGGCAGAGGCCTGGCCGCAGTCCTGATCACCACCCCCGGCTCGGTCTGAATGCGGTGGGTTGCCAAGGACGTGCACCCGGGCTGGGCCGTGAACGTGCGTGGAAAGGCGCGGAGGAGTCAGCGGGTTTGCTCCAACTGCTCCTCCATTAGGGTTTCCCCCAGCTGGGGTACTTGGGTGTCTTCCTGAGGGGGCACTGGGGGTCCTAGCTCAGGCTCTGGTAGGTAGGGGTTAATTAGTTACCCCTCTCGTTCCCGCCAGGGTTTCAGGAGGTTGATGTGGTACCGCTGCAGCTTTTTTCTGTGGTCCGGCTGACGGATCTCATAGGTAACCGGGCCTACTTTCCGCACCACTTCATAGGGTCCCTGCCATCGGGCCATGATCTTGGATTCAGTGGAGGGAAGTAGAAGTAGGACGCGGTCCCCAGGCTGGTAGTCGCGGGCGCGGGCACCCCGGTTGTACGCCCGAGACTCCTGTTCTTGAGCCGTTTTTAAATTGGCCCGTGCCAAGGCCCCCGCCTGTTCGAGCCGCTCCTGGAGTTGGGTCACGTACTTCAGGAGCCCCTGAGCAGGTGATGGAGTTTGTTCCCAGGTCTCCCTCATCAGGTCTAGAAGCCCCCGGGGTTGGCGGCCATACAAGAGCTCGAACGGTGAAAATTTGGTGGAGGACTGAGGGACCTCTCACACCACCAAGAGCAGGGGGGGGAAGCAGCTGGTCCCACCGGCGAAGGTCCTCTGGGGAAAATCGCCGCAGCATATCCTTGAGGGTCCGATTGAACCTCTCCACTAAGCCATCGGTTTGAGGGTGGTACATGGAGGTTCGCAGCTGTCGGATCCCCAAGAGCTTGCACACCTGCTGGAACAGCCGCGAGGTGAAGCTAGTCCCCTGGTCCGTAAGGATCTCCCGGGGCAAGCCGACGTGGGCGAAGACCTTGACCACTTCCACGGCAATAGTGCAAGCGGTAATGCTCCGGAGGGAAATTGCTTCAGGGAACCGAGTGACATAGTCCACCATTACCAAAATATATTGGAAGCCCGCAGCACTCTTGGGGAGGGGCCCTACCAGGTCCATAGCCACCCGTTCAAAGGGAGTCTCGACCAGTGGCATCGGAATTAGCGGGGCCTTGGGTGTCCTCGCCGGGGCTGCCAGCTGGCACTTCTGGCAGGAAGTGCAGTACTCCTTTACCTCGTGCTGGATCCCCGGCCAATAGAAGCGCCCTAGGATGTGGGCTAGGGTCTTCTCGGATCCTAAATGTCCTGCGGCCGGGACGTCATGGGCCAGCTTCATGACGGCTCGCCGGTGACGCTGGGGAACCAGGAGTTTGGGTTCGGGGCTTCCCGGTCTGTGGGTCCCTTTCGACCCGGCAGAGACGGTCCTGCCGCAGCTCGAAGTGCGGCCACTGGGCTGCTCGGTCGGGGTCGAGGACCGTTCCATCGATGGCGGCGAGTTGCTCGTAGGCGCTATTGAGGTCGGGGTCGGCCCTTTGGTCCTGGCAGAAGTCCGTCGGGGCCGAGCCGTCTCCTAACCCTTCCCTCGAGGTAGTAGTATCGCCTTCTTCCCTCTCGGTGGGTTGGTTTGATGGACCTGGCTGGTTGTCCCCCGTCTTTGGGGTTCCTTGGTCGTCCCCCGGCTCCTTGAGGTTCTCCCCCTCCAGTGCCGGTATCGGTCTCTGGCCACCTCTAGTATGCCGGCGGAGGACGGCGGGGAATTCGGGCCAGTCCCGGCCCAGGATTACGGGATAGGCGAGCCCGGGGCCGAGGCCGACGACCATTTGGCGAGTCGCTCCGTCGACTGTCAGCTGGACCAAAGCGCTGGGGTAGGGCCGCACGTCGCCATGGATACATTGTAGGCGGAGGACCCCCAAGCGTGTATCTGCCTGGGGGCCTAAGCGGTCACAGATTAACGTCTGGCCACATCTGGAATCCAGGAGGGCTATGATCCCGTGGCCCTCAACCACCATGGGTGCTGTGATTTTGGCTGGTTGGTACCGGCGGGCGCGACCTTCCCCGGAGCAGACTTGGGCATATGCACACTCCCTCTGGGGGCAGTCTTTCTGCAGGTGTCCGGTTCGGCCACAGGAGAAACAGGGTCCCAAACCGCCTCGTCCCGGACAGGCCCCACCCCTGGGGAGGTCCTTAGGAGGATTCCACCGCCTCGTGCGGGTTGCGGGAACCGGGGTAGGGATTGGCGTGGCCGTTGGGGCCGTGGAGCGGGCGGGAACGGGTTTCCTCTCTGAGTGGCGGCGTCCCAATCCGGCCGGGGTTGCGGGTCCAGTGGGGCCCACCGGAGTTTCGGCTGCCAGGAAGTCCTCCATCAGACTGACGGCGGCCGCCAAAGTCGTTGGCCGATGACGGAGGACCCAAGCCCTTCCCCACGAGGGCAGGAGGTGGGTAAACTGCTCCAGGGCTACTTGCTCCGCCATTTCCTCAGAGGTCCGCCGGTCCGGCTGCAGCCACCATCGGCAGGTCTCCCTTACTTCCTGTGCCACCATCCGAGGCCGGGCCGCGGCGGGGTAGGTCAGGCTCCTGAAGCGCTGGCGGAACGTCTCTGCGCTCACATCAAGCGCGTCCAGGATGGCTGACTTCACTTGATTGTAGTCGCGGGCGGCCTCGGTAGACAGGGCCCGGTAGACTGCGCCATCCCGGTTAGGTAGGGGGCCAGGATGGAGGCCCACTGGTTGGGGTTCCACCCCGCGACCGCGGCCACCCGCTCAAAGGTGACCAAGTAGGCCTTGGGGTCGTCACCGGGGCCCATCTTGGTCAGTCGTATCGGGGGCCGGGGTTCTTGGGACCCCTCAGGGCCTCCGGACGGGCCCCCCTCGCGGGTAGCCCGGCCTGCCGTCAGGTGCTGCAGGCATTGCAGCTGGAACTCCTGCTGTTGCTTTATCAGCTCCTGGATCAGCTGGTGTTGCTGCGTTCCCAGCTGGTCCACGAGCTGCTGCTGCTGCAGGAGCTGGGCGGCCTGCTGCTCCTCCTGCTGCCGCAAGTGCGCCGCTTGCTGCTGGTCTTGACTCTCGGCCCGCAAAGCGGCGAGCTGGGGGACATCCATGACGGGAGAGGGTGCTTCCTCACCCGTTGGCCCACGGTCGCCGGCGTTGAGGGTTCGCGCCCACATTCTAGGCGGTGACTCCCCACTTCTGGTACCACGTTGTAAGCCGGTGCGTTCGGGCCCCGTCCCCTCAGGTGCGACGGGGAGCCAGGGCGCCTCCTTCCAGGTCACCAGATGGCTCACGCTCCGCTCCCGTACTCGGGGGCTGAGGGAACAAAAGTCTATAGGCCCTGGCCCTTAGACAGGGCGGGCAGCAAACAATCCAGGCTCATCTTAGGAGCTGAGCAAACAAAGTCTATAGCCCAAGCCCTCAGGCAGGGTGGGGCAGCAAACAGTCAGGCTCAGCTTGGGGCTGAGCAAACCAAGTCTATGGCCCAAGCCCTCAGGCAGGGCGGGCAGCAAACAGTCAGGGGGCTCTGACTCTTTGGAGCAGGGCAGAGCAGCAAATAGTTCAGGGGGCTCTGACCCTTGGGAGCAGGGCAGAGCAGCAAACAAACTGTAGCTCTGGGTGAAGGGGGATACTGCCACCCGGTTACAGGTGGCAGGGGGAACGCAGGCCCACCCACTCCTCTGCGTTCCAGCCCGGGGCCCTGGTAGCAGCTGTCGCCGCTAAGGCGGTCAGTGGGGATCCGCACTGAAACACACTGACTGGGTGATCAGTAGGGATCCTGGCCGATACAGATGACCATAGGCTTGGGCCCTCTGCGGCCTGACTGTGGTCAGCCGCCCCCGGGCTACTTCCAATCCCCCCTTCTCCTGGTACCTGTCCCTCCTCGGCGTAGGTCGGCGGGTCCCAGACCATGGGTTCTTCAGAAACCTGGGAGGCAGTCGGGTCCGGTGGCTCCTCCGGATAGCCGGCACAGGGTCATTGCGGCTGGAGGTCCTCGGGGTAGCTGGCGCGGGGCAGGTCGGGCCAACGCTCCTCTGGGTAGTGGGCCTTAGGTAGGCTGGGCCGAGCGGGAGCTCGGGCCTCCTCGGCGGCCGGCACTGAACTGAGCTCTGAGGCCTGGCTCTTATACTCCCTGTCCCGCCCCTTGACTTCTGGGGGGCGGGAACAGGCGGTAGTGGCTCTGCCCACGGGGGTGCCTGCTCTGGCTCGTTCCCCTCAGGTGCGATGGGGAGCCAGGGCGCCTCCTTACACTCCCCTGCCCTAGAGTAATAAAATTGAATATGTTCCTGTTTCAATTTTGAAGTGGAACGGGCACTTCACCAATAACTTAAACTAAACTAAATTTTAAATGGTTCATTATTAATTTGTCTGTGGATTTTCAGGCACCTGGCCTAGTTCTGTCTTCATAATGGTCACAAATGTATTTCCTGTTGTCTTTATTGTTCATGGTTTTTCTGCATAGTTACGTTACATCTTTCAGATTTATTGTTTATGGTAGTGCTACTTACATGCTAGGCATTTTGCCCCAAGGAGCTCAGAAAGCTAAATCTTCTGAAGGCCTTGTTTACACTGAAGAGTTTTGCTGGTGTATTTGTGTCATTTAGCAGTGTGGAGGGAAAAAATATTGGACATAACTATGCAGACAAACAAGGGCTTTTGCTGGTATAGCTTATTTTGTTTGGGGAATTGGTAGGAACTGGCCTTGTTACTAGGAAGTAGAACTATACCAGCAGATCCTTTCTAGTGTGGATAAGGTCTTAGAGTGAATAATGTGCGTGCTTGTGACCTGTCTAAGGGTATACCTACACAAGCCGCCAGATCGGCAGGCAGTGATCAATCCAGTAGGGGTTGATTTATCGTGTCTAGACTAGACACGCTATATCGACACCCCCTCGCCCCCAAGTGCTTTCCCGTTGACTCCTGTACTCCAGCTCGGCGAGAGGTGCAGTCAGAGTTGACGGGGGAGTGGCAGCAGTCGACACACCGCGGTGAAGACACCACGGTAAGTCGATCTAAGTATGTTGACTTCAGCTATGTTGTTCACATAGATCGATTCTCCCCCACCACCGGTGTAGACCAGGCCTAAGGCACTTACATGTCCATTACTGTAGTGTCTAGGCATCTTTATCCTCACAGCACTGCAGCAAGGTGGGGGAAGTACGAGCATACCCATTTTACAAAAGGGAAACTGAGGCACAGAAGGACTAAGGGTCTTTCCTAACTTCTGTCTGCTACAGAGCAGGGAATTGAACCCAGGTTACTTGCAATGTAAGTTTCAAACATGGATCATGGGATTAGAGTGGAATACTGGCAACACAGTGCTATCGTTGTTGTGGCACTTGAGTTGCAATTCTTCAATACTGGCATGGTTGTAAAGCTGAGTTTAGGCTTAGCTTTCTGCTGATAGAGGTTAATGCATCAACAGATGGTGATCGGAATCCATCTGAACAACAGTGTACTTCAAAAGCAGGTAGCAGAGTGAAAGCCACTCGCACTATACCAAGTTGCAATCTAGTGAATTTCAAACAGAGTTAAAAGTATCTTCACCTTGCTTTCCCTGACCATTTCTGTGGTTTATAACCTTTAATAGCTTAAAGACTAAAGGAAACCAACTATACAGAGGAAACTATAAAGTTGTCTTCAGTTGTCATGCTGTTAAATCCACAACATAAAACTGATGGGAAATATATTTTTCCTTTTATCCAACTGTAGCACAGGTAGGTGCTACTGTGTATTTTTTTCTAATTTGGTTTTGTTTTAAAGCTGCTGTCCCTTCAATGTTAAAAGGGGACTTACTAAAAGAGAAATACAATGTATATTTTAGTAGTATGGATGTTACTATTTTTCTGCCAGCCAGAATGTAAGTCATTCATAATTTTGAGAAAATATCTTATCTAGGATGGTACTAACACCTTTAAAACAAAACAAAAAAAACATCTATAAACAAACTGAAAAGTGCTTTGAAAATCTTAAAGCTAACCATGTTAAAAATAGGTGAGTGGGTAGTTGCCCAGGAAAACTTTGGGTCATATTTATGCCGGGGTGGACAAACTTTTTGGCCTGAGGGCCACATTAGGGTTGCAAAACTGGATGGAGTGCTGGGTAGAAAAGGCTGTGCCTCCCCAAAAAGCCTGGCCCGCACCCCCTGACTGCCCCCCTCAGAACCCCCAACCCATCCAACCTCCCCTTGTCCCCTGGGACCTCACCCCCTATCCAACCCCCTGCTCCCAGTCCTCTGACTGCCCCAGCCCTATCCACATCCCTGCTCCTAGGACTCTACACCTATCCAACACTTCCCCCCCACCCCCGCAGAACCTTCGCCCCATTCAACTGTCCCCTGACTGCCCACTCCCACCCTCCGTGGCCCTCCCACCTGTTATACAACCCCTCTGCCCACTAACCATGCTGAGTAGAGCAGCATGTCTGGCTGCTGCGCTGGCCGGAGCCAGGCATGCTGCCACTCTGCTTGGCAGGAGCACACAGCTCCGCCTCCCAGAGCACTGCCTGCACGGCTGTGGGAGTGGGGGGACAGCGGGTGAGCGGCTGGGAGCTCAGGAGCCAGGCAGGACAGTCCAGGCCATGGCCTGTAATTTCCCACCTCTGCTTTATGCCATGATGGAATTTTAAACTTTTCCTCTACTGAAGCAGCTATCCTTCAGCGATACTAGTATACTGGTGGCATAGAGTTTGTGAAAAAGGAGCAAAGCATGTAAAGCAATGCATAAATTGCAAGGTTGTGATCTATTTTCTGCCTACCAAGCAGGCAAGGAGACAGTGTATGGAGTTGGACTAATGGTATGGCCCCCTCTATCTCTGTTCAGCACTAACATGCTAAAATGCTGTTAGTTTCATGGCTGTGTGCTCTCCTGATGTTATACAGTGATGTGGTGCCAGGACTCTGACAGAGAGGAACTCTCCTGATTTTGCTGTTTTAACCCTTTGAAAGTTACCTGCTCTCCGTATGTTACACAGGGTCTGGCTAATGAACGTCCAGGGTTTCTTGCTGCTGATGTGGGGATGTTTAGATAGGAAGGAACTGGGTCTGGTTTAATGCCTGCTCTAAGTCCCTTCTTCCCACCTGCTATCACGTCTGGGTTTTTTAGGAACCTTCCACATCCTACCTTCACTCTGTCATGCACCATCCCCTTTTGCTTCAGGTTCCCAACTACTTCCAGGAGCCTACTGCCAGCTGGGGAGTTGATGTGCATTACTCTTACAGAGCATTCACATCACATGTAAGCACCTCAGCCGGACTGCCAGCAGGAGAAGCATCTCCTCAGGAAAGAGGACGTTAGGGACCCTTTGACAAGGAGAAGACAGATACGGCACAAAATCCTTCAGGCCCAAGTGGTGAGGATGAGCACGTGCTCATTGTCCTATGGGTTAAGCCACAGACTTAAAAATAATGAAAAACCAACCCTCCATAACCTTTTAGTAAAGATGCTAACTGGTGACTGAAGAGACACTTGACTTTAGAAGCACTATGAGTTGACAGGTTTCGGAGTGGTAGCCGTGTTAGTCTGTATTCACAAAAACGAGTCCTTTGGCACCTTATAGACTAACACATTTATTTGGGCATAAGCTTTTGTGGGCTAGAACCCACTTCATCAGATGCATGGAGTGGAAAACACAGTAGCAGGTAGGGGTGTATGTGTGGGGGGGTGTTCACACACACAGTATGTGAAAAGATGGGAGTTGCCTTACCAAGTGGGGGGTCAGTCTAACAAGACAATTCAATTAACAGTAGAATACTAAGGAAGGAAAAATCATTTCTGTAGTGGTAATGAGGGTGGCCCATTTCAAACTGTTGACAAGAAGGCGTGAATAAAAGTAGGGGGGAATTAGTATGGTAAGACTAGTTTTTGTAATGACCATTCACTCCCACTTTTTATTCAGGCCTAATTTGATGGTGTCCAGTTTGCAAATTAATTCCATTTCTGCAGTTTCACATTAGTCTGTTTTTGAAGGTTTTTTTGTTGAATTGCCACTTTTAAGTCTGCTACTGAGTATCCAGGGAGGTTGAATTGTTCTCCTACTGGTTTTAATTCCTGATGTCAGATTTGTGTCCATTTATTCTTTGGCATAGAGACTGTCCAGTTTGGCCAATGTACATGGGAGGGGGCGTTGCTGGCCCATGATGGCATATATCACATTGGTAGATGTGCAGGTGAACAAGCCCCTGATGATCTGATTAGGTCCTATAATGGTGTCCCTTGAATAGATGTGGACAGAGTTGGCACCGGGGTTTGTAGCAGGATTTGATTCCTGGGGTTGGTGTTTTTGTTGTGTGATGTGTGGTTCCTGGTGAGTATTTGCTTCAGATCGGAGGGCTGTCTGTAAGCGAGGACTGGCCTGCCTCCTAACGTCTGTGAGAGTGAGGGATGATCCTTCAGGATAGGCTGTGGATCCTTGATGATGCGCTAGAGAGGTTTTAGTTGGGAGCTGTAGGTGATGGCTAGTGGCATTCTGTTACTTTCTTTGTTGGGCCTGTCTTGTAATAGGTGACTTCTGGGTACCGTCCTGGCTCTGTCAATCTGTTTCTTAATTTCACCAGGTTAATACTGTGGTTTTAAGAATGCTTGATAGAGATCCTGAAGGTGTTTGTCTCTGTCTGAGAGATTGGAGCAAACATGTTTGTATCTCAGAGCTTGGCTGTAGACAACGGATCATGTGATGTGGTCTGGATGAAAGCTGGAGGATGTAGGTAAGTATAGTGGTCAGTAGGTTTCCAGTATAGGGTGGTGACTGTGATGGGTTGGATCACAGAAATCCCCTTGGGGTTGCCAACTGATGTACCAAGACTACTTCTGCCCCTGCTTCCCCTGACAACTTGAGACTCTAGAGCCTTGCCTGGCTCTGCCAGACACCACTTGCCGGCCACAAACACAGACCCAGGTCTGAATCACATCCCACAAACTGCAAGCTTAATTGAAAGCAGCTTAAGAAGTGTCCCTGTCTCTAGTACTCAGATGCCCAACTCCCAATGGGGTCCAAACCCCAAATAAATCTGTTTTATCCTGTAAACTCCTAAATTGTTCGCCCTCCATAACACTGATAGAGAGAGATGCACAGCTGTTTTAATTATGCATACTCTGGGTTAAATACAGTGATATGTAAAAAGTGACTTTATTAAATACAGAAAGTAGAATTTAAGTGGTTCCAAGTAGTAACAGACAGAACAAAGTGAATTACCAAGTAAAATAAAACATGCAAGACTATGCCTAATACAGTGAGAAAACTGAATACAGATAAAATCTCACCCTCAGAGATGTACCAGTAAGCTTCCTTTTACAGACTAGTCTCCTTCTACTCTGGGTCCAGCAATCACACCCTCTGTGGTTGCTGTCCGTTGTTCCAGTTTCTTTCAGGTATCCCTTGCGTGTGGAGAGGCTATCTCTTGAGTCAGCTGAAGACCACAATGGAGGGGTCTCTAACAGGCTTAAATAGACTTGTGGGTGGAGGCCCCCTCATCTCTCCTATGCAAAGTCCAGCTCCAAGATGGAGTTTTGTAGTCACATGGGCAAGTCACATGTCCATGCATGACTCATTTTTTACGGGCAGCAGCCATTGCCCACATGCAATCTTGAATGTCTCCAGGAAGACTTCTTATGTGGATTGGAGCCTTCCAAGATCCATTGTTCATTAAGTGTTTCTTGATTGAGCACTTAATTTGCACATTGTTTCTCAAGAAGCTGACCAAATGCTTTACTAAGGCTAATTAAACATCAAGCAAGTACACAGCCAATATTCATAACTTTGAATACAAAAATGTTACAAGCATACAAATAGGATGAATAGATTCAGTAGATCATAACCTTTACAGAGACTTGTCACATGGCATATGTAGCATAAAACATATTCCAGTTACGTCATATATACATTCATAAGCATATTTCCATAAAGTCTTATGTGACTATCACTTATTAGCACTGTAGTGTCTAGGAAGTGGATCTCTTGTGTGGACTGGTCCAGGCTGAGGTTGATGGTGGAGTGGAAATTGTTGAAATCCTGGTGGAATTCCTTAAGGGCTTTCTTCCCATGGGTCAAGATGATGAAGGTGTCATCAGTGTAGTGCAAGTAGAGTAGGGACATTAGGAGATGAGAGCTGAGGAAGCATTGTTCTAAGTCAGCCATAAAAATGTTGGTATACTGTGGGGCCATGTGGGTACCCATAGCAGTGCTGCTGACTTGAAGGTATAAATTGTCCCTGTAAGGAGGCACCCTGGCTCCCTGTCGCACCTGAGGGGAACGAGCCAAAGCAGGTATGTCAGTGGGCGGAGCCACTATCGCCTGTTCCCGCCCCCCGGAAGTCAAGGGGCGGGACAGGAAATATAAGAGCCAGGGCTCAGAGCTCAGTTCAGCGCCGTCCGCCGAGGAGGACGGATGTGGAGGCCCGAGCTCCCGCTCGGCCCAGCCTACCTCAGGCCCACTACCCAGAGGAGCACTGGCCGGAGCTGCCTCAGGCCCACTACCCACAGGAGCGCTGGCCAGAGCTGCCCCGGGCCCACTATCCCGAGGAGCGTTGCAACGACCTGCCCCGCGCCAGCTACCCCGAGGACCTCCAGCCGCAACGACCCTGTGCCGGCTATCCGGAGGAGCCACCGGACCTTACGGCCTCCCAGGTTTCCGAAGAACCCATGGTCTGGGACCCGCCGACCTACGCCGAGGAGGGACAGGTACCGGGAGAAGGGGGGATTGGAAGTAGCCCGGGGGCGGCTGACCAATGTATTGTATTCCCCTCCTCCACCTCTCCAACCCTGCTATTGTCCTTCCTGAACCTGTTTCTTGAATAAACACACGTCTCTAGGGCTGACCTTTTACTGACATTACATTCTACCATACAAACGATATGCTCTATTGGATCCAACCTTCATTTAGCACTACAGCTGGTCAAAAAACAGGGGCAGAGGGGGAATCCTGAAAATGTTCGCAACCTTGATTCCCATTTTCAACCAAAAATGTCATTCAGATTTCAGCCAGCAAGGGGCCGGGGAGCCCCTGAACTGTTTGTTGCTCTGCCCTGCTCCAAAGGGTCAGAGCCCCCTGAACTGTTTGTTGCTGCTCTGCCCTGCCCCCAAAGGGTCAGAGCCCCCCTGAACTGTTTGTTGCTCTGCCCTGCTCCAAAGGGGTCAGAGCCCCCTGAACTGTTTGTTGCTCTGCCCTGCTCCAAAGGGTCGAGCCCCTGAACTATTTACTGCCCCCCTGCCCTGCCTGAGGGCTTGGGTTATAGACTTTGTTTGCTCAGCCCCTAAGCTGAGCCTGACTGTTTGCTGCCCCGCCCTCTGAGCGCTTGGGCTATAGATTTTGTTTGCTCAGCCCCTAAGCTGAGCCTGACTGTTTGCTGTCCCGCCCTGCCTGAGGGCTTGGGCCATAGACTTTGTTTGCTCAGCCCCCTAAGCTGAGCCTGACTGTTTTGCTGCCCCACCCTGCCTGAGGGGCTTGGGCCATAGACTTTGTTTGCTAAAACCCCCTAAGCTGAGCCTGACTGTTTGCTGCCCGCCCTGCCTGAGGGCTTGGGCCATAGACTTTGTTTGCTCAGCCCCTTGCCCTGCGCCAAAGGGTCAGAGCCCCCTGAACTGTTTGCTGCTCTGCCCTGCGCCAAAGGGTCAGAGCCCCCTGAACTGTTTGCTGCTCTGCCCTGCGCCAAAGGGTCAGAGCCCCCTGAACTGTTTGCTGCTCTGCCCTGCGCCAAAGGGTCAGAGCCCCCTGAACTGTTTGCTGCCCCGCCCTGCCTGAGGGCTTGGGCCATAGACTTTGTTTGCTCAGCCCCTGAGTTGAGCCTGACTGGTTGCTGCCCCGCCCTGCCTGAGGGCTTGGGCTATAGACTTTATTTGTTCAGCTCCTAAGCTGAGCCTGGACTGTTTGCTGCCCGCCCTGTCTAAGGGCCAGGGCCTATAGACTTTTGTTCCCTCAGCCCCGAGTACGGGAGCGGAACATGAGCCGGCCGGCGGCCTGGAAGGAGACGCCCTGGCTCCCCGTCGCACCTGAGGGGACGGGGCCCGAACGCACCGGCTTACAGTCCCCAAATCTGAAATGGTTGTGGGTGAGGACAAAGTCACAAAGTTCAGCCACCAGGTTTACTGTGACATTATTAGGGATGCTATTCCTGCTTTTAGTCCATCTTTGTGTGGAATGTTAGTTCAGAGAGCTTCTGCATCTATAGTGGCCAGGATGGTGTTTTCTGGAAGATCACCAATGGATTGTAGTTTCCTCAGGAAGTCAGTGGTTTCTCGAAGATAGCTGGGAGTGCTGGTAGGGTAGGGCCTGAGGAGAGAGTCTACGTAGTCAGATAATCCTGCTGTCAGAGTGCCAGTGCCTGAGATGAGGCATCCAGGATTCCTAGGTTTATGGATTTTGGGTAGCAGATAGAATACACCTGGTTGGAGCTCTAGGGGTGTGTCAGTGTAGATTTGTTCCTGAGCGTCTTCAGCGAGTATTTTAAGCAGATGATGTAGTTTCTTTTGATAATCCTCAGCGGGGTCCACAGGTAATGGCCTGTAGAATGTGTGTCAGAGAGTTGTCTAGAAGCCTCTTGTTCATATTCCGACCTATTCATGATGACTAAAGCACCTCATTTATCAGCCTCTTTGATGATAATGTCAGGGTGGTTTCTGAGGCTATGGATGGCATTGTGTTCTGCACGGCTGAGGTTACAGGGCAAGTGATGCTGCTTTTCCACAATTTCAGCCCATGCACATTGGCGGAAGCACTCTATGTAGAAGTCCAGTCTGTTGTTTAGACCTTCAGGAGGAGTCCACGCAGAATCCTTTTTGTAGCATTGATAGGAAGATTTCTGTGGGTTAGTATGCTGTTCAGTGGTATGTTGGAAATATTCCTTGAGTCAGAGATGTCGAAAGTAGGTTTCTAGGTCACTGCAGAACTGTATCATGTTTGGGGGGTTGGGGGAGGGAGAAGGAGAGGCCCTGAGATAGTATAGACTCTTCTGCCGGGCTAGGAGTATAGCTGGATAGATTAACAATATTGTTGAGTGAGTTAAGGGGACCAGTGTTGTGGCCCCTTGTGGCATGTAGGAGCTTAGATAGTTTTCATGTCCTTTTTCCTCTGGAGAGAAGCAAAGTGTTTGTTTAGTTTTTGTAAAGTCCAGCCATGAGGAAATTTGTGTGGAAGATTATTTCACTACAAAACTGATTTTTTCCTCCCTTGGTATTCTACTGTTAATTGAATTGTCTTGTTAGACTGACCTTCCACTTGTTAAGGCAACTCCTATCTTTTCATGTACTATGTATATATACCTGCTACTGTATTTTCCACTCCATGCATCTGATGAAGTGGGTTCTAGCCCACAAAAGCTTATGCCCAAATAAATTTGTTAGTCTCTAAGGTGCCACAAGGACGCCTCGTTGTTTTAACTATGAGTTGAGTATCTTTGATATATCCACATACCCAGTAAGCTCCAGAGTTGAACCTAAAGCTCTCATTTTTACACCACTGACTTATGAATGTTGCAAACTGATGGTTAAACTGGACATTGAAATGAGTAAAGCTGTTGACAATAATTCTAGTCTTAGCAAGACTCCAGATTAATAATTAGTTTTTGTAGCTGACCTCACTGAAAAATACGTTGAATTCAATTTGGCACTAATAAGCTACACACAGCTTTGAAATCTGCTATGAACTGCCTAGTTAAATTTTTCTTTCCCAGAGGGGAACTGAGCAAACCAAAATTAATAAGTGAAACTGTAGGCATGCTAGAAAAGGGCACATGTAGTTTTCGACATAATAATTGTGAGTCTTTCTTTGAAATTTCATACATATCATTAAATGTGCCAGCAGACTCTATTCTTTATCTTCCTTCTGGATGGTTGTAAAAACAGAAGTTTACAATGAAACCACAGAGTTAAATGGACACCAATTTCAATTTGCAGGGTGTGTGTGTGTGTGTGTACCTGCAGTGTGTGCACTAATTTAAATAGACTACCATAAATGGCAAGGGAGCAAACTAGATTTTCAAACTTCTTTCCATTTTAATCAAGATATTAGTAAAACAAAGAATTTTTAAAAATCCTTAAGTGAAAAATGTATTTTTTTAGGATTCCAACAGGTGGGGAGATTAGGAAACTGTTGAAAGTATAATAATCTGCTTTAACTAAAATACTTACCTAAGAAACTGAAAAATCTCTCCCACGGTGAATGACTGTTGTGATTATTGTAAACAGGGAACTAAAACTTACGAAGGAACTGGTCTGTCAAGGCCTTTATATGGTAGGAATTGTGTTGTCCCTCTGGCTGAGAGACCAAACAGTCTGGATTTTGTACATCTCCAGCATGGTTAAAATGCAGCTCTGATCACACTTTACAAATGTATTTGAGGGATTTAAAAAAAAATACATACACTTGCAGTTCACATTTAGTTGTATAACACTAATTATACCATTGCTCTAATGCTCTGTCTTCTGTTGCTCAACGGGAGCTAGCCCCTCCTTTCTAATACAAAAAAAAGGGTCCAGTGAATCTTGAGGACCTCCTTTCCTCAAACACAGAAGGCCTGGGCGTGCATGACTGAGGTTTGTTCAGAAGCACCCATTAGGTTGGTGCTGATGAATCACCCCTTCTCTTCTTGGTGGCAGGGAGCTCTAGTTGCCAGAACCCTACTTATAGGAGGAAGGGCGCAACTGTGCTATAACAGGTGTTGGCAACCTTTCGGAAGCGGTGGGCCGAGTCTTCATTTATTCACTCTAACTTAAGGTTTTGCGTGCCAGTCATACATTTTAAGGTTTTAGAAGGTCTCTTTCTAAAGTCTATAATATATAACTAAACTATTGTTGTATGTAAAGAAAACAAGGTTTTTAAAATGTTTAAGAAGTTTCATTTAAAATTAAATTAAATTTTTTTTCCTCTGGACCGGTGGCCAGGACCCGGGCAGTGTGAGTGCCACTGAAAATCAGCTTGTGTGCCATCTTTGGCACCCGTGCCATAGGTTGCCGATCCCTGTGCTATAAGGTCTACCTGAGCAACTCCTGGGGAATTGTAAGTGTCTGTCTGGGGGGCAGGGTTAAACACTGAAAGATGATGTGGTACTTCAGTGGTCACAGTAGGTTGGGAGGAGCTTCCCAATCAGCCTGAATCCCACAGAAAAAAACCCTTATGTCGTCTTACAACACCTTTCTGTGGCTGGGTTAGTAATAAAATGGGGACTGGAAATGCTGATCCTTACCTTTGATGGCATTTGTGGGCATCAGTTTGTTTCATTATCGTCATACTACTTCTTTGTACCTTTCCTCTAAGCACCCCTGCACTCCTGCAAATATGTTATATATTAATCCTATTTTATAGGTGGAGAAACTGAGGCAGAGAGACTAAATCCCCAATGCTGTAGCCTGTTAAATTAATCTGAGGTGCAATTATTTCTAACTGAGTTTTCCTAGAAAGACTGTGTGTTATGTGGGAATGGTACTCTGGTCCCTTAGCAGCCGCTTCAGAAAGTAAAGGCCCAAAACTTTTTCAGGATACCCTGCCACTTATCTGCCTGTTCTTGGGGCATACGTACTGTGTGAAATGTATCTGAAGGTAGATGAGCCCCTAGCTCTAACTCTTCTTTGGATCATATATATGGGCATACTACAAAAACTGCACTATATAAATGTGCAGTGGAGAATGTCTCCTAGCTTCAACACCCTCCCCTACAAAAAAAAACCACAACCCACTATGCACAACAGCAACATACCAAAATATCAGTTACTAGTCAAGGGAAATGGTAACAAACCGGTAAACTTCAAGCACTGTTTGCAAAGGGTATTCTGTATGTGAACCAATCATGTTGACACTTAAGTAAAAGGAGAGTAAGTTTGAGGCACTGCAGAGGAAGAGATACGTAGTTAAAGGAAATTAGTGAGCAAAAAAACAAACCAATCACCACCTTGATTTGATCAGTGCTTCCTTTCAGTGTGTTCAAAGGTCCTAGACCGGGGTTCTCAAACTGGGGGTTGGGACCTCTCAGGGGATCGCGACATCATTACATGGGGGGTCATGAGCTGTCAATCTCCACCCCAAATCCCACTTGCCTCCAGCATTTATAATGGTGTTAAATGCACTAAAAAGTGTGTTTAATTTATTAGGGGGGTCGCACTCAGATGCTTGCAATGTGAAAGGGGTCACCAGGAAAAAAGTTTGAGACCCACTGTGCTAGACTTTGCATTATGCTGGCAGGAGCCTTTCTTTGGCAATATTGACTGAAGTGACACTATGTTATAGGCTTCTCCTAGTTTAATGCTCTGTAGCAAGCATGTTGTTCCCACTATTATATGTGGGCCTGAAGTTAGGAGGAATAGTGAGTCTACAGCTGTATAATAGAGAGCAACATGTCTGCAGCTAAATGCCATGCAGCGGAGCATCAGGCAAGAAGGGGAATTAGTGGAGTAAGTGCAGAAGAGAGAGCTGGGGAAAAGTGGGGAGGGAAGTCAATTGGCATCAGACACAAGAGGAACCAGAGTGCTGCTTATCACATAATTTTCCATGTTAACCACTCCTGCAATTTCACTGGTGGCAAATCACTGCCTGCCCATGTGGAGGGCTTCGGGGAAATGGTCACAAGAGCCTCTGGGAAAGGAGCAGAGAGCAGTCAGGGAGGACTCTCCTTTATGTACTCAAGACATATAGAAAGTTAACTATTCATTTCTAAACTCCCCTGGGCTAGATCCAAAGCTAGAGTTAATCAGCACTGACCAGTAGAGTTGAATCAGTTGAGGGTCTGGCCTTAGTTGGCCACTTTAGGCCTCATCTTGTAGTTCTCATACGTAAAACTCCCCTAGGTTCCAGTGAGAATTACATCTATGTCAGAGCGGCAGGATCAGGCCCTAGATGATTATCATTAGACGCTCCCTTGCCTGTTTGTTTTCATGATGTACGCTAGCTACTCAGTTTGTTATGGACAATCATCCATGTCAGTGAGTGACCCTGACCACAAGGAAGTTTATAAACACAGGCTACAGTGGCGCAATACAATTTAGTGTCTGTGACTGCCCCATGCATGACATTAACTTGCTCCAAAATCTGTTACACGAATGAGTTCCCTAGTTCCTGAGATCTTTAAAGTGTATGATCCACCTAAAATGTGGGATACAAAAAGCCTCAGCGAAGGTAGCTGGAAACAAGAATTTCATTCTGAAACTGTGTATAAGAATGCATGCTGAACTTTATTACAGCATGGCATGAGTCAGCACTGCTAAGGTCGCTGCTGAGTTAGGATTGCATATATGAAAGAGAAAGGCAAATGTGGGGCTAAGGTAAGTGACATCCATGCAAATTAATTTGTGAGCAGCCCCATCCCCCCACTCCTCCAGTAAATGGAAACTTCTCACACTTTATGGTGGTAGGACTGGAAAGTTAATCTCTTTAATCAAACACTGTCAGTTTTTCTGAGCTTGGCCCTGTCCATAACCTCTGCTCAGCGTGTTGTATTATTAGGAAGGTTGAGAGGGAGGAAGAGTTTAGTCAGATTAAACATTTACTAATGGATGAGTGGTGAATCAGATTGAGGGAGCCTGAGGACAAAGAATGTCCTTAAGCCAAAGGCTTTCGTACTGCAGGGGCCGTGAACAACTGAGCGAAATATGACAAGGCTGCTCTGGGCACCAAGTCTGGTAAACAATAAGACTTTGCACTTCTATAGCAACTTCTAGCTGATGTTTGAAAGCATCTTACACAAAGTGACTAAATTAAGCCTGAGTACGTCTTTAGCTGCCATCACTGTAGCATCAAACTCCACAAGGAAAAGCAAAGAAGTAATAGTATCCCTGTTGTACAGATCGGAAAATGGGGCTCTGAAAGGCGGTGACTTGCCCAGGGTCATACTGTAAATCTTTGCCAAATCCAGGAATTAAACGTGTAACTTCCAGTTGGGTGCATTTACTTGGAAAGCATCTTTCTGCCCCTCGGAAGCAGTTTCTGCCCCTCACCCTTTCTTTACAGTTGTAGCAAAATATAACTCTTCCTTTGGCACAAGGGTTCCTTACATTAATGCCTCTTGGTCTTTAATAGAAAAATACCCAACTGGCAGCTTGTAGAAAGGCTGGCGAGATAGTGATCTAATCTAATACATTGACTCTAGTATTTCTGAGGCACCTTATGCATGGTACCTAGCGACCCCGCTCTTCGTTGGGGCAGAATGGCAAACTCTTCACCCCTCACAAAACTGAATAATAATATAATATAAAATAGCTGTTGACTCTTCTGCTTGTTTAATGACTAACTTTCCAACACAGATGAAGCTAATAGGTCCAAATGATGTGTTGTAAATAACTCATAGAACTTTTTTCTGCTTTGGGAGCCTTGTAGCCCATGTTTGGGCACTGAGGCAATAAAAAACAATCATCATAATGCACATTAATGCATCTTCCGCTTACTCTCACATGGTCCACTGTTTCAATGTTAATAAGACACAACAGAGGGCCAGATTCTGAACTAGTGTAAATCAGCATAGCTCTGCCACCACAGCCATAAAGCTACATCAATACCCTCATGCGGTGAGGATCTGCCACCACAGCCATAAAGCTACATCAATACTCTCCTTCAAATTGCTCCTTAAAACTCTCTTTTGCTGTGATTTCTATTTAAATCTAACAGTGGCTAGGGAGCTGACCTGCTGACACTACTGCCTATCATGCTGACCAATACTGACTCATTGTTTCCTTGTGTTCTCCACCCCTGTCAATTTACATCCTTCTACTAAAAGAATGAGGAGTCCTTGTGGCACCTTAGAGACTAACATTTATTTGGGCATAAACTTTCATGGACTAAAACCCACTTCATCGGAGGCACGCAGTGGAAAATACAGCAGGAAGCTATATATATATACACAGAGAACATGAAAAAATGGGTGTTGCCATACACTATAAGGAGACTAATCAATTCTAACTGATCCTTCTGCTGTCTCTTGTCTGGCACTTAGAACAAAAAGACAAGCTTCCAGTCTGTGTTTGTATCATAACTGCTGTAAATCCAGCTAACACCATAGTCGCTGTTTCTACCTCAGTAACTGCATGTAAAGTACTCACATGCCAGTACAGTGTAGGGTGCGGTACAAGCTGCTTTGTGCAAAGTTCTGGTGATAATGTAAAGTCCCCTGGATTCCCAGGCTCGCTCCCTCTTTGTACACCCCAGAACAAAGTAGTTTCCCCTGGCTCTGGGATGCCTTCATCCACTCTTCCTCCAACTCCCTCCGTATATACACCAGATACAAGCCATGCCACTTATTCACCCTCCCAGTCCAACAGGAAGGACTCCCCCCTCCCCCAGCAGGTATGGCACAAAAAACTGGGGTAGCTGAGGGGGAGATGGTGGCGCAGTGAACCCAGAAGCCCCAGTGAATCAGGCTGATTTGTGTCTGCTGGACTAGCCCTGTGGGATGTGGCAAGATGCTAGTCTGTGCCGCGGGGGTGAAATGCCAGTCTGGGGGGCATCGGGAGGGGGTGAGGAGCTGGGGGACATGCCGCTCTGGGTGGCAGGAAGAGGCGAGATGATAGTCTGAGTGGAGGGGGCTGGCACAAGACTCAGTCTCTGGGCAAAGGGGAGATGCCAGTCCGGGGGTGAGGATGTGGGGCAGGCTGGACTGAGAAAGAGGAGGGAGGGCAACTAGAAACACTGGGCTTAGAATAGAGCCCGTTACAGATCCCCTCTGGCAACCTCTTCCCTCCGGGGCTTTTTTCTTTGTCTTCCTTCTCCCACGCCCCTTACCTCCTGCGCGGGGTCCCCGGGAGCGGCCTCCCGGCTCTCCTGTTTCCGGGGGCGCGGGGGCGCTGCTTGCCGCTGTCCTGGAGCAGCCTGGCTCCCGAGACAGCCACAGCACTCGCCGGCTGCTGCCCCGGGGCTGTCTCTTTCTGTCGGGCTCTACCTTGCTCCCCACAGGAGGGAGGGACTTGCAAGCCTCCTTGCAGAGCGGGAGCTTTTCTTTCTGTGCAGCGCCCCCCCGGGCCTGGAACGCCAACGACGGGCCTCGCCATTGGGACGCTGTGTGTTTACAGGAGGTTGTGTAACACCGCACACCCCGGGGGCTGGACCTCACTCACGTACAGCCAGGCTGGGGCTCATTTCTGTGCCACTTCTTTAGCCCCCGGGGCTGTTTTACAGACTGTCGCAAGGGATCCAGTGCTGCCACCAGCCCCAATTGAACCAGGGCAGCTGAGCATAGGTGCTGGAGCTAGGGCTCTGCGGGTGCTGCCACACCCCCTGACTTGAAGTGGTTTCCATCATATGCAGCAGTGGTTCTCACACTTTTTTTTTTTCCCACGGACCACTTGAAAATTGCTGAGGGTCTTCGTGGACCACCTAATGATCTTTCCAAATGTTGTTTGTACCGTTAGCTAACTGTTGTAAAGCACTTGGGAGAAAAGCACTACATAAAAACAATAATTAACGTTTTTTTGTTCCACAGATAAAAGCACACAACTCATATTTTAAAATCAGTAGTCTTACCTTTTTTACGCGATGGATGTCCGCTCTCTCCGCCACCACAGCAGCCAGCCTACAGAGCTGGGGCTGGGAAGGAGAGGGAGGTCTCCCCCACCACAGCAGCCACAGAGGTGAGGCTGGGGAGGAGGGCTGTCTCACCCCTGCAGCCACAGCCCTGGAGCTGGGGAAAGTCGCCTCTTTCTCTGGCCGCTGCCGCCCCCGCCCATTCCCCCCAAGGCCACCACCTCACCTTACATGAGCATCTTTTCCAGAGTCCAGACACCTAATTAGTGGAGCCACACTTGCGCAGCGCCACTAATTAGGTGGGTGGCCCTTCATTCTCTCGTGTGCAGCTGCCCAGGTGTGCACCTTAGAGGGAACTATCCGCGGACCACCCGAATGGCGCTCACAGACCACTGGTGGTCCACGTACCAAAGTTTGAGAACTTTTGGTATGCAGGGTTTACAGTTCGGAGCAAAGGCTCTCAGTACCCTCTCCCCCCAATTGTTCCAGCATCCCTGTGTTGTACCACACATGAGTAGGATCTAGCTCTGACACTGAAAGGTCCTTGTGGCAGTGACTTTGAGCCAAATTCTGTTCTCAGCTGCAGGGATGCTGAAACAATTTCTATCATGGGGGTGCTGAGAGCCATTGAATCAAACTGTAAACCCTGCATATGAGGGAAACCACTTCAAGCCAGGGAGTGTGGCATGTGAGAAGGGGAGAGTGAGAGCTCTGCAGAGTGAACTTCACAGATCTCTGAGACTGCTTCCCTCGAGGGTAGGTGAGAATGCGGCTGCTCAGTGCATGTGTGAATATCACTAGGTGTGAACTGGACAGAAAGTGTGAATATCACTAGGTGAGAACTGGCTGAAATCTGAATGACATTTTTGGTTGAAAATGGGAATCAAGGTTGCGAACATTTTCAGGATTCCCCCTCTGCCCCTGTTTTTTGACCAGCTGTAGTGCTAAATGAAGGTTGGATCCAATAGAGCATATCGTTTGTATGGTAGAATGTAATGTCAGTAAAAGGTCAGCCCTAGAGACGTGTGTTTATTCAAGAAACAGGTTCAGGAAGGACAATAGCAGGGTTGGAGAGGTGGAGGAGGGGAATACAATACATGTGACATCAGTGCTGCTGAAACCCTGAAACCAATGACACTTTTATGACTTCCTATGGCAACAATATATGACTTTTTTTAGATGCTCCCATTGCCTCTGTTGTGCTTAATAAACACTTAGATCTTATCTAGCACTTTTCATCAGTAGTTCTCAAAGTGTTTTACAAAAACAGTATCATTATCCCCATTTTATATATGGGGAAACTCATATGAAGGAACCACATGGACATAGTGGAGTCCAAATAACTGTGTTGATTCACTTTCTACAATATGTGCAGCCTAGCTACATAAATACACACTACTCTGACAAGATTGGGTTCTGGTGGCTTCTGAAACACAGAAGACAGCAAGGGCCATTAGAAAAGTGGTTCCCAATCTTTTTGAGCTCAGGACCCATTTGTAAACCTTGATGGCATGTCACGACCCGGAGACCCTCCAAGATGCCCCCAGACCTGTTTTTCCCCTGCAACCTCCCTACCTCCAGGGCTGGGAGCTAAGATTCCAGATGCTCTGGCCAGATGTGAACAGCTGGGTAACTCTCCACTGGCAGTTGGGCTGATCTGAGAATACCCCCTCAAAATACAAAGCCCCCCATATGGCCCATGGGGGCAGGGGCAGCTCCAGGACCCAGCAAGCTAAGCGTGTGCTTGGGGCGGCATGCCGCGGGGGGTGCTCTGCCCAGGGCCGGCTTTAGGCCGATTCAGCTGATTCCCTGGAATCGGGCCCCGCGCCTAAGAGGGCCCCGCGCCTTAGGCCTCTTTTAAATTTTTTTTTTCCTTACTGCCGGCTGAGTTCTGCTCCAGGGTCTTCCATGGCCCGCTCCCCTGACCAAAGCGCGGCCGGGAGCGTGGCTGCCCCACAGCCCTGTTCTCCCCACTGGAGCTCTGGCCAGAGCGCGGCAAGCCCTGCAGCTCCGCTATTCTGGCTGGAGCCCCGCACTGGAGAATGACACACTGCCCCACAGCCCCGGCCGGAGCGCGGTAAAGCTGCCCCGCAGCCCCAGCCAGAGCATGGCAAGCTGCCCTGCTCTCCCGGCTGGAGCCCTGGCCGGAGCACGGCAAGCCCCGCAGCATCGCTGTCCCGGCTGGAGCTCTGGGCCCTTTAAATAGCTCCCAAAGCCCTGGGATAGTGATAGGGGGCTCCGGGGGCTATTTAAAGGCCAGGGCTCCAACTGTCTCTGCCACCCTGTCCTTTAAATAGCCGCCGGAGCCCTGCAGCCCCCCATGTATTCTCCAGGGCTCCCGTGGCTATTTAAAAGGTCCAGGGTGGGGTAGAAGCAGGGGAGCTCGGGGCCCTTTAAATAACCCCCAGAGCCCTGGGGTAATGGGAGGCTTGGGGGCTATTTAAAGGGCCGGGGCTCCAGCTGCCTCCGCTGTACCCCCTGCCCTGCCCACACCAGCCCTGCCCCTCCTGCCCTCAGCCAGCTCTGCATCCCGTGCCCACAGCCAGCCCCTGCCAAACCCCCTTCCCTGTCTCCAGCCACCCCCTGCCACACACCCCTGTGGCCCTGCCCAAAGCCAGCCAGCCCCCCACACAGCCCTGCCTGCACCAGCCCTGCCCACCCTGCCCACACCCAGCCCCAAACCCCCGCCCTGTCTCCAGCCAATCCTGCTGCACTCCCCTGCCTGAAACCAGAGAGTTCTGCACTCCTCTGTCTCCAGCCCTCCCAACCCCTGCTGCATCTGCCTGCGGCCCTGCCTGAAGCCAGCCCACCCCACACCCCGCTGCCTCCAGCCAGCCCTGTATCCCTTGCCCTGCCTGCAGCTAGACCCTACCTCCAGTCAGCCCCTGCCCTGCTTCCAACCAGCCTCATGTCAACTGCTGCCCTGCAGTTCCCAGGGCAGTAACCCTGCACACCTGCTTCAATGAGGGGGGCAGGTAGCAGCTGGGACTCACACATGTGCACACCTGCAGGGAGTGACAGGGACCCACACATGTGAAATGACGGTCATTAATAAGCAATCAACAGCATATATGATGCAATGTACATAATATAAAATTGTATTATTTATATAGTTATGGGAAACAAATAATACATGAAAGAAATGACAGGTTTTGTTTTCTTTTAGTCATCCCTGCCAGGGCCCCGCCGAAAATGTTTGAATTGGGCCCCGCACTTCCTAAAGCCGGCCCTGGCTTTGCCGGTCGCCAGGGGGGGGACGGAGGCAGGCAGCCTTTGGCGGCATGCCTGCAGAGGAGCCGCTGGTCCCGCGACTCCAGTGGACCTCCCTCAGGCATGCCTGTGGAGGGTCCGCTGGTCCCGCAGCTTCAGTGGAGCCGCAGGACCAGCAGACCCTCCACAGGAACACCTGCGGGAGGTCCACCAGAGCCGTGGGACCAGTGGACCCTCAGCAGGCGTGCCGCCGTGCTTGGGGCGGTGAAATGTCTAGAGCCACCCCTGCATGGGGGGTCACAAGGCAAGGGTGAGGTGGGGATTTGGGGCCTAATCTTGTTGACTTTGATTTTACCCTGTCATCTTTTCTCTGTTCCTTTCAGTTAGTGTAAAGCTTGGCTGAGCTGTGAAAGTCTGTTCATATCAGGGATTGTTACCATTTGCCTATAAAAGATATTACCTCATCCACCTCATCTCTCTAATTAGCAGGGCCAATGGGGGGAGGGGCAAGAGAGCCATTTGGCCTGGGCCTCAAACTGAAAGTAGGCCTCAAATTCAGACACTTGTTAATTTTTTGGCATTTGATAAGTTTCACAACTTGATTTTATGCACATCCATATAGGAACAAAATGTGACACACTCTCTCAGCTTTGAGCTGCAAATTTAAGCAAATAAGAAATGTGATTTGGTAAAAGACATAGTTTTTTTATCCGGGGGTAGCCGTGTTAGTCTGGATCTGTTAGTCTTTAAGGTGCCACGGGACTCCTTATAATTTTTTTTGTTAACTGATATAGATTTTGCCATATTAAAGAGTTAAAAATGTTCATAAATATTAATAAAAAATGTATCAGTTCTGATGGCACAAGATCAGACTGTCATGAACGTGTCCTCTCAGATCAGCTGATTATATAAATAAACCACTACTAGTGGCTGGTGCTGGATCAATTGCATGTTGAAATGTTGATAATTGTTACATTTTAGTGTCTTTATAGTTTTATGTCTAAGTGACTAAGGAATTATTTATGTGTGAGAATTCCTCATTATTATCGTCGTATGGTAGCTAAAAGAGGTGACTGGTTGGTTGGTTGAGTCCTAGCTTGGTCATCATCATAGGCTTTTGTAGTCTATAGGCCCAGATTCAAGGTGAAAATCTGTGAGGACAATCTTGTACAGTGAGTTTCATGAGGACACGCGTTTGAAATTTTTGGACAATATCCCTCGGTCTGCATCCATGTCTGTGTTTACTGTATATATATGTATGTCATCCCCTTGTCTTCAGCTCAGCCTGTTATATGATACCTTGCATGCTTGAGTTTTGCTTCAGTGATAAGGTTAATAATCTGTCTGACTGTTTCATTTTGTGTTCTTAATTAGTATTTCTTCATTTTAAATCTTTTCAGCATTTATGTACATGTTTACAATTGATGATTTCAAGTGTAGATAAGCTACTTATTTACAGCAGAATATTTCAAGTGTAGATAGGCTACATATTGACCAGATAGATCACTATGAAGAGGAGATTTGAAAGTGGTGCAAGCAAGAGACGGCAAAAACAACTGAATGAAGCTAAGAGCTCAAAGCCAATAACTTCATTTCTCAAACCACTGGAAAACACACCTTACCCAACAAACAATGCTACAGATAATGAAAACTCCGCAACTGCAACAGGTGATATTTCAATGCCAATACCTGAACATGAGGACAGTAGTCAAGAAGGAGATGTGCCAACAGTAACAGATGCAGGAGAAGATCCTGTGTACGATCAAGAAACTCAACAGCAACAGGAAGATAAAGATCTTACGCAGCAAGAGCAATTTGTGAGTATTACAGGTTTGACTGTGACTGACATTGGCATTATTGACAAGAGTAATGATGCCCAAATGCAATCTTTTCTTCAAATTAGTTGTTTTGAAATTCCAAGTAACATTCCACGAGATGCTGATAATCATGCTTTCCCTACTCGTCTGCTGACAAAACTCTTTTAAATGGTGAGACCTGCACTAGAAACTGGTTATGCTGGAGTACGAAAATACAATCTCTTGACTATGCACCCTGCTTCATTTTGAACAAAAGTGTTGCAAATGCATCAGTTCTCTCTGATCAATCAGGATGGAGCATCAACAGAGGTTGGAGGAAGTTGAAAGACTCAGTACCATCACATGAGAGTTCAACGTCACACAAAGAAAACTATGTGGCTTGGAAATCAGCCAGTAGAACAGTGTCAGATGAAAGTTCAGTTGAGAATTTACTCTTGACTGAACTCTCTACAGAAACTAATAACTGGAAAAAACTTCTTGAGCGCATCCTGAATGTCATCCTTTTTCTTTCTGAGCAGGGATTGGCTTTCTTTGATTCCAGTCAACTTATTTGTGATTGTGCAAATGGAAACTTTCTAGGCATAGTTGATCTCCTCAGCAAAGATGACTCACTTTTATCAGAGCATGTTAAATGTGTTCAAGAATTACAAGAGAGTCAAAAGTGCATGCAAGTCCATTATCTCTCCACACACATACAAAATAAGTTTATTGAGCTATGTGTGTGACATTTGTACAAAAAATAATTTTTGAGATTCGAGATGCCAAGTATTTTTCAATCATTGTTGATGCCACTCCAGATTGTTCTTACAAGAAACAGACTACAATGGTTATTCGATATGTTAAGATTGTAGACAGCTCAAAATTTTCAACTGAAGAAAGGTTTATTTTGTTTGATAATTTCACGAGAAAAGCTGGAAAAGAAGTTGCTGCCTGAGTACCTGAAATTCTAGAAGGTTTTAAGTTAGATTTTCAAGTTTGCGTGGGTCACGCCTGTGACGATGGAACTAATATGGCTGGGAGGTACAAAGGTGTACAAGCAATTCTGCTTGAGCATAATTCAAACTGTATTTCCTCCAGCTGTGGAAACCACACACTAAATCTTGTAGGTGTTAACTGTGCTGAATCATGCAAGGAGGCAATGACTTACTTTGGAACTGTTCAGCAAATGTACAATCTCATCAGTAGCAGTCCACAAAGGTGGGAAATCTGAAGCAATATCTTCCCGTCCAAAACTAGGTGGACTGATGGTGTTCAACCAGTTGCACAGCATTTGAATTCAGTCAGAAAGGCTTTAAATGAGCTTGAATCTCTCAATCTAACTGGACAGGCTCTAACTGAACTTCAGTCTATTCAGAAGCACGTGTACAAATTTGAATGCATCCTGATGTCATCTTTGTGGATGAAGCTACTTACAATGATCCACCAAACTAATCTGGTAATTGAAGCATTCAATGCTACACTTGATGTTGAGAGAGATAACACTGAAATTCTTATCAATGACTGTCATAAACAGATAGCTAAGGGTTAATGTCTCTTTCACTGTAAAGGGTTAACAGTGACCTGCAACACCTGACCAGAGGACCAATCAGGAGACAAGATACTTTCAAATCTTGGTGGAGGGAAGCCTTTGTGTGTGTTTTTTGGGTTTTGCGTTGTTCTCGCTGGGATCTGAGAGTGACCGGACGTACTACAGGCTCTAATTTTCTATTCAAGTAGCAAGTGCAAGTAGAAAGGCGGTTTAGTCTTTTTAATTGGTTTTCTTTATTTGCAAATGTGTATCTGGCTGGTAGAGTTTTAATGTGTATTTGGCTGAAAAAATTTGATTAAAATTGATATTTCTGCTGGAGGAGGCTTCTCTCTAGTTTCTATAAGCGAAGACCGTAATATCCGTCGATTTTACAGTGATTACTTTATCTCCTTCTTTATTAACGTTTTTCTCTCTTAATACCTGATTAATTTTTTTCCTTTTAGCAAGGAACTAAATCTGTACTCACCAGAGAATTGGTGGGGAGAAGGGAGAAGGAGGAGTGGAGGAAAGGTGAATCCTGGTTTTAGATTCACGGAGCCTTGAATCTTCTACCTCCCAGATAACCAGGGAGGAAAAGCTCTGGGAGTGGGGGAGAAGGAGGAGAAAAAACCTGAGTTCTCTGTGTTTGTGATCAAGGAGTTTGAATCAACGGTAATCTCCGGTATAACCCAGGGTGAGAAGATCTGGGAGGAAGAAAGGAGGGGGAAGGGAAATGGTTTATTCCCCTTTGTTGTGAGACTCAAGGAATTTGGGTCTTGGGGTCCCCAGGGAAGGTTTTGGGGAGACCAGAGTTTATCAGTAACTCCAAGTCCTGATTGGTGGCAGCTTATCAGATCTAAGCTGGTAATTAAGCTTAAAGGAATTCATGCTGGTACCCCATTTTTTTTGTACTCTAAGGTTCAGATTGGGGCTAGATACTATAACAATGACATTCAACAGATTCGTGAACAATGGGATGTGATCCTGAGTCCAAATTAGTAGCACAGAATATTGACATTTCATCTGAGTTCTCCACCCATCGCAACTTACCTACTGAATCTGATGCTGAGCAGCATTATAGGGTCAATGTCTCCCTTGTCATCACTGACTCTTTCAATCAGGTCTTACACGTCAATATGAGTCACTGCGACTAATTTGTACCCTTTTTGGTTTCCTTTGGCAGTTCAACAGACTGAGTAATGAAGATCTACTTTCTGCAGCTGAACAATTTCAGCAACAGTACAACAAAGAAATCTCAAAAGATCTCATGATGAGGTCATCTTCCTCAAACAAATATATTCCAAGAACTTTAAATTGGATTGCAAGCCAAAGGAATTGCTTCAAGAAATACTTGAACTTGGACTCTCTGGGGTGTTTCCTAATATCACAATTGCACTGAGTATTTTTGTCAGTTTGCCTGCTTGAGGTGGCTTGAGGTGAACGCACCTTCAATCTGTTGAAGCAGGTAAAGAACTATCACTATTCAACTATGGGACAAGAGCGTATGAATGGGCTCGCCATGCTTAATATCAACAGTGACACCGCACGAAAGCTACATTTTTCCTCAATAATGAGTGCATTTGCATAGAAAAAGGCTAGAAAAGCATTTGTTAAATAAAAAAGTGTTCAAATTATGTCTCACTCTTTTTTTGGTGCCTTATTTTGTTTTTATGTGTCGTCATTTTTTATTTTTATGATGACTAGGGGCCTCCAAAGCTGGAAGTATCCTGGGCCTCTCAGGACTTCTGAAAGGGCCTGCTGGTTAGCCCCTTCTGTCGTTTTCCTTACTGTGGAACCAGTCCTTCTACGGCTGTGGAGGAGTGTGTGTGCTTCCTCCCAGCAGCGGGGTGGTCCATGCATAATGGTACTGAGTGAATTGGACAGTTTGGCCAACAATTCTTTCCTGAGCTGATGTTAGAGATCCCCTGACAACTCATCTCCCAATTTTCAACTTACATTCCCCTGTTACCTCATGCCCGAACTGCCTTGGTCTATCCCACGCTGACTGGTTTCCTCCCCACTAGCTTTGCTCTGTGAAGTGTGTGTGTGTGGAGGAGATGGGTCCCAGGAGGGAGACGGGCCTGCTCCGCGTGGCTGTCTGTGGCGACACGGCTGCCCGCGGGGGTTCCCAGTCCCCTCCCCTTTCCCCATCTGGGGTTACATCAGTGCCCGGGGGAGGGCGGGGTTGATACACATTGTATCTGAGCTGTCCAGCCTGTGTTCTTTCTGTGGCTGCCTGGACTAGCTTCCTCACTCAACTTAACTGGCTCTTCTCCCTCTTGAGGCTTTGTGCCAGGAGGGGTGAACGGCACCCTTTGCATTAAAGGACACGATCCCTTTACCCCTTCTGCTTGTGCTATGTTTGTAGACCCTGTGCATCTATTATAGTAAAACCTGCTCAATCTCCAAAGTCTGGCTCCTAGCTCCCCTGTTTGGTAAGAGACAAATACTGCGTGCTGCACTTGGAGGAAGGGAGGGCTTTCCTTAGCAATGATCCTTCCAGCTGAGTACATCACTGGAGGAAATACCCAGTGTTCCTAGAAGAGCTAATTTTGTTTTCTGGAGATGCTCATAAATTGTCAGCAAAGCAGCCACTTAAGTGATCTCCTAACACAGTGAGGGACCCAAAGTGGGGTAACACACATTGCACAGGCCTCACACCCAGTTGGACTCATAGGATAGTGCCTGTGCAGTGGAATAGCCTCAAGGCTCCTGCACAAATGCAGAGCATGCCCCTGGGGGAGAACAGCATTATATTTTTTTATAAGCAGTGTGGCATGTCAAGAAATGCCCCAAAAACATGGGAAATATCTGAGCAGTAACGTCTTTTCTTTAAAAAAAAACCCAAAACCAAAACTGTATAATAAGCCTGCAGCTTTAACAAGGGAGGAGCCAGTTTCCATGGTAAATAAGTAACAACATACTTGGAGGCCAATGTGTGTTGTGAGCTGGCAGATCTTCAGCGACATCTTTGAGAAATACACTATGGTTTTATCTGCGGTTTTCTTTATTTACTGAGTTGCACTTTGTAACAGATTTCCCTGAACTCAGAGACTAAATACCTAGCAAACATCACCAGCAGACTGTAATCAGTGATTGGTTTAAGTTCAATCAACTGTGGAAGTTAATTTTCTTCCTTTCTTTTTGTGTCTCTGCCTTTCTTGTTTTGGCCTTCGATAAAATCTTGCTACAGATGCTAATGTCTGAATGTTCAGTGTGGACACTGCCTAATCTTTTCAAATTGTCTCTTGGGCGGATGCTTTCTGAGTCCCAGTTATTGAAAACTGCTGTATAAAGCATGTGCATGAAGTTGTTGTTTTGTTGTTCTTGCACCAGGGGTTGTTAGAACGATGCAACATGACAGAGCTTCATGAAGCTGTAGCTCTGGGCGATTACGATTTAGTGAATGAGCTTCTGAAAAAAGGGCTTTGTGATGTGAATTACAAAGATACGGACTGGAATGACAGGACACCACTACACTGGGCTGCTGCTAAAGGTAAGAGAGTCCTGTATATAGATCCTGACATTGAAGTTATAGAAGATAGTGCTGCTTTTTATTATACTACACTATTCAGCATAGGTGCTGGAACTAGGGATGCTGGGGATGCTGCCGCACCTCCTGGCTTGAAGTAGTTTCCATCATATACAGAGTTTACAGTTTGGTTCAATGGCTCTCAGCACCCCCACTATACAAATTGTTCTAGCACCACAGCTGTGCAGGCTATTAATGGGGTTATGCAGCGTACCGATATTCACACAGAGGGCTTCTGAGTCTTCTGTCCTTGCCCAAACGAACAAAATATTGAATTAAAAGGGAATTTTGCCCATAAAAGAACGTGTGGGATTGGACCCCAAGTGATCATTTCTTGTCTATATAAAGTTTGATTATTTTAAGGGATAATGCGTAATTTTTACACACTGTGTACCTATAAGGGCCCTGTTTCTTCCCTCACTTTGATTTCACACTGGAATAGCTGCATTGACTTGAGTGGAGTTATTCCTGATTTACACCTGTGTGAAAGGGGAATCAATGTGTAGACACAATGGGCATTTAGGAAAAACAGATTGAGCACAGTAACTACACAGCGATTTAAAATCGTTCCACCTTTATTTTTAGTGCTGAATTTTTCAAATCAGCAGTGCAGGACTAGATCCTGCCTTCAGCTGACGTTTTGTGTTTTAGCATCAGGACTATTTATTGAGGCCCAACCAGGTATGACCCCTAGAAGACAGTGGGTGGAACTGGGTGGATGTAACCAAGGACTTAAATTGAAAAGAAAATGATTTGTATGGGGGTCACTGAGAGCTTAATTTAGCCTGCAGAATCTTTACAACAGGTGACAGTACATGAGAAGGAAATAATCCAGCTTGACCCTCAGATCCCAGGTTGAATTTACAGGGCAATTAATGAGGGGGAAAACAAACATCTTTTTACTTGCATAGGAACTGAAATCACCAGACAGGATTGGTGACTTTTGTTGTTTCAGTCATTATCAATTCATGTTTCATTGCCACTGGACTTTCCCCTGAGATGTTGTTCCCAGATGGAATGAAATGAAATACTACACATTCAGAACAAATAATTACCTTGTTACGGGGGCTATGGGCCTGATCTAAAGCCATTTGAAATCCAGGAAAAAGGCTTCCCTTGACATCAGTGGCCCTTGGATCAGTGACCCTTAACCCTTTGCCCTTATAAAAGTTAGGAAGCTTGAGGAAGTGCCAGCAAAGACTTATGCAAGAGGGATACGATTAAACTTCTATTAATTGGTGTGCACTAAAAATACACTGCACAAAAGCAGTGACGAGTTCAGGTGGCTCGAAGCACCTTCGATCCCAGTTTATGTGATATCCCCTTGTAAGATATGTAATGAGTTTTCTCTGTTAACTCCCTAATTACCTGCCTAAGAACCTTACACATGATGTGCAGAGTGTGCCAGCTGGCAGTGACATATCAATGACATCTCTAGTTTATGTAAGCGATGCCTACTTAGTGTGCCCCTCTGTTCCCCTCTAGTGGTGGCTAGATTGGTTAGATGACCCTGCTACGTCCTTGGCTCAGAGAGCTGGATCTTTTAGCTCAGGCAGTTGAGCCTTATGTATTAAGATCCAGAGGTCTGATCCCTGCTGCTGATGACCCAACCTGGAGCATCAGCATTACACTTACAGTCTAAGGGCCTGATCCTGCAAGTTGCTGAGCACCTCCTGCAGTTACCTAGTGCCCTCAACTCCCATTAGCTTCAGCAGGGATTAAGGGCACCCAGCACCTTGCTGGAGGTGCTCAGCACACTGCAGGATTGGGACCTACGTTAGAATATGTGATGATATGAAACCCTGGGATTGGAGGTAGCTGAGAAGGACAAGTGATAAAAGGTTAAATGAAATATATGAGTTTGGAAGAGTGGGAAACAAAATGATATCTCACTGTGGCAGGTTAATGATAGTGGGATATAAAAGGTTAAGTTATTGATATTGGGCCTGTTCTCAGCTAACATAAACTGGCATAGCTCCATTGACTTCAAAAGAGGTTCCGGTCCATTGTGTATTGTATTGTGTCACAATAGTATACAAAATGCTAACTCCCTGCAACCAGCACTCACAATCTAAACACCCTACATCCAGCTCTTCAAAGCGTTAAACATCAATATAAAATTTTCCTCAATATTTTTCATTGACCTGGATGAACAGTTTCACATGCTGTGCAGCCCAGGGCTGTGCTTTGTATTCATGTCCTAACTCAGTCAGGTTTTCTCCCTCAGCATTTCAGGGAAAGAAATCATGTATAAGCGTGGATGGAATACAAAGCTGAGAACAAGCTGGAAGGACAGGTTTTTGCACAGAAAAATCTATGTCTTTCCAACTCCCACCCAAGCCTTCCTCCTTCCCTAAACTAAAAAAAAATCTGTGAGTCAGATCCTGAGGTCTTTACTCTGTTCTTATTCAGCCTTCAGCCTGGCAAAACTCCCTTTAGAATCAATGGAATAACGAGTCAGGACCTAAGTATTTATTTCTATGCTAGAGCCATATTTGGTAGGCTTCACATCTATCTGTACTGCTTTCTGGTCAGCCACTAGAGAACTCTAGGAATTGAGTGAAACTCTCCACAGTTTCTTTCTTTCCATGATCACTGCTGGACAGGATATTGGCGAGAGATGTAGTGTTTCTGTTATTGACTAATGTCACCTGGGACGGATGAAGGCTCGGTGAAATATAAAGAGTTAATGACTACAATACAGTGGTCTGTGGTTAAATATTCTGCAGATGAGCAGGGTCCCGACTGGGAGGCAAGTTAACATGGCACAGAGATGGTATATAAGGGCTACTGTGGGTGAATTTTGAACTCGGTGTTTTACTTATCTGTGCTACAGTGTTTGTTGTACTGGGTTGCTCAAAAATGTGCGTGTATTTCTGGGTAAGGCCATAGAACAAGGTAAATCTCAAAGGTGTTTGTTTACACAGCAGAAATAAAAATGCATCAGCGAATCTCAGAGCTGAGATCAACTGACTCGGGCTCCCGGGGCTTGTGCTGTGGGGTTAGACAGAGCAGTCAGTTGGTTGGGCTTCGGCTGGAGCAGGACTCCAAGACTGTCCCTCCTCGCTGGGTTCCAGAGCCCAGGCTCCATCCTAATTCTGAATGTCTGCACAGCTATTTTTAGCCTCACAGCTGACCCACGTCAGCCATGACTGTGCCATGGGTCATTTATCCCTGTGTAGAGATACCCTGAGACTCTTGCTGAGGGTTTTTTTTTTTTTTTTTTTCTGTGTAGATGTACCCTGATTGGCTTATTCATCTCCCAGGCAGGGCCGGCTCCAGGCACCAGCGAACGAAGCAGGTGGTTGGGGCGGCCAATGGGAAGGGGTTGCACCTCTGGGTCTTTGGTGGCGGGTCCCTCAGTCTCTCTCGGACCAAAGGACCCACTGCCAAATTGCTGCCGAGAAATGAAGTGGTGGCAGGGTTTTTTCCGCCTTCGCCGCTTGGGGCGGCAAAAAAGCCTGAGTCGACCCTGCTCTCATGAGGTCTGGACAAAGAGACTGGGGATCTGGTTATTTTTAAAAAGGTATTAAAAATATAGATTTTAATTTTGCTTGTGTGAGTCCCTAGTGATTTAAAAAAAATATCCATGCCCTAAAAAGAAAATCACAAGAGTCAGATTTGCAAGTGCTGGAAACGCAGCAACGACCAATCCACAGCCATAAACCATGGCCACCCCAGCTGAAGCTCATACATGCATTCAGAGCGGATGTCGTCCAGCTGCTGAGATTTGAATTCCTGTAGCCCAGATGCTCGAGGACAAGCTTTGCCTAACTAGAGGGAGTTTGTAACATACCGTATACCACATGTGTGGATATGAACCTCAGTACCATTGTCTGGATGGAAGGTCAGACCCAATCAGCTGATTGTGGCTATTTTCTGTCTACAGAGGTTATAAGACCTAACACTAGTTCAGCTAGCAGAGCATCAGCACAAGTGGTAGAGGTTTGTGCAGGTTGGAACCAGAGTTCCTAAGTATGCGCCGTTTAGCTGGTGACGTCACTGCCGTGCTTGTTGTCTGTGGACTCAGATTCTTTACACTGCCATATAGTTTATAGAACATCTTGATTATTGCACCTTTGAACCATTTTTTTTCTCCCTGTGTTTTCTGCATACCTACAAGGGCAATCGGAGATGGTAAAACTACTTGTGCAGCATGGCGCTCGCCTTTGCTTGAGAACTGACGTGGGTTGGACTCCAGCTCATTTTGCGGCTGAGTCAGGAAGACTAGGTGTGCTAAGGACTCTTCATTTTTTGCATGCCACCATCGATGCAGCAGATCTCTATGGGGACACTCCGAGAAGGATTGCAGAAATCTACGGCCACAAAGATTGTGCGAAGTTCTTAGAAATGTAAGTTAAGAAGTAAGTAAGAAATGACAGAATTCTGCAAACAGCCGCAGTAAATGAAGTGGAAGCCAGTGAGGGCCAGCGCAATGGCCTATGCACGACTTGCATTTCAAGCTAAACCCTGTGCAAGCCCTAGGGATTAAGTGGCATATAAATGTGCTTAAGCCTTCTGCTGGGCTTCTGCACAGGGGTGAGCAAATGGAAAGACCTTTGTTGATTTCAGTGAATCCACTGAGCCAATTATCTTAAGTGACTTGCTGCCACTGAACAGCATGTCATCATTTTCCATCTTTTCAAAGTATTCTGGCTATAGATCCAGGGTTCCTAAACAGTTAAGCACCCAGGAGCTCCCCTTAAGGCACATAAATAAGTGGCTTGAATTTTAAATGTTCTATGACTATTTAAGCTCTGAAATGAAGTGGCTAGATTTTCAAGAGAGAATAAACAGGAGCTTCTGGGTACTGAGCCCTTGTGAAAATCTGGCTGCTTCACAGCAGTGCTTACAGGGGAGCTGAGCTCTTCAGAAAACTATGAGTATGTCTCTACTGCAATAAAACACCCATAGCTGGCCTGTCTCAGCTGACGCAGGCTTGTGGGGCAATTAAATTGAAGCATAGATGTCCAGGCTTGGGCTGGAGCCCACAGTCTGGGATCCCAGGAGAAGGAGGGTCCCAAAGCCTGGTTTCCTGCCTGAGTCCAAATGTCTGCACTGCAATTTTATAGCCCCGCAGCCTGAGTCTGCATCAGCAGACACAGGCCAGCGGTGGGTGCTTTATTACAGTGTAGACATATCCATAGTTTCCACTTCTAGGCTGATGAGCTTCAGCTGTATCCTGGTTTTATGATGGGAGAAATAGAAAAGAGCCTCACCAGCTTTCTTCAATTGATGCTGTCACTGCTACGCTGTTTTCTTGTGAGTGAATAGTAGGACTGTCAGGCTTTTATGTTTATTTTCCAAAACAAACTAGAATACTCTAGGCCATCCAATTTACACAAACCAGTCCCTGCTTTCTGGGTCTAAACCCAAGAAATCCCAGCTGCTGCCTCAGAAGGTAAAAGGGAGAGTTAACTCGTGCGGAGCTGGCCAGAGAGTGACAATTTAATTCTGCGAAGACTTTTGAGATTTCAAAATTTCGTGTCTTTCCATATTTCCGATGCAAAAGCATTTTGTGGAAAATGTTCCAACCAGCTCTATTGTCTCATAGCTACCTCAAGCATTTACCATTGCATCTGTAAGGCTTCTCACTAGCAAGTCTTCGAATGCTGAATGGATTGCTAGGCCCCTTTTTCTTCACTCTTCACAAACATTCATACCATTAAGATTATGTTCCCGCAGATATTTGGGGGGGATTGGTTGTTCGTCATATGACTACCCATAGTCTCATGCAAAAACAGGGTATTCATGCATAAAGAGGACTATTTGTTATTTGCTCTTCACCATTTTTGGTTTTATTTTTTAAAAGCCTCAGACATCCATTGAGGAAGCTGAAAGAATAGTGTGACCTGGGTAACCAATTGCATGGCATGAACACTGAATGAATAAAGTGAACAGCCCTTTGGCAGAACACTGTTCATACATTCATAGACTCTAGCACTGGAAGGGACCTCGAGAGGTCATCGAGTCCAGTCCCCTGCCCTCATGGCAGGACCAAATACTGTCTAGACCATCTCTGATAGACATTTATCTAACCTACTCTTAAATATCTCCAGAGATGGAGATTCCACAACCTCCCTAGGCAATTTATTCCAGTGTTTAACTACCCTGACAAAGTTAGGAATTTTTCCTAATGTCCAACTATAATCTCCCTTGCTGCAAGTTTAGCCAATTGTTCTCCGTTCTATCCTTAGAGGCTAAGGTGAACAAGTTTTCTCCCTCCTCCTCATGACACCCTTTTAGATACCTGAAAACTGCTATCATGTCCCCTCTCGTCTCTCTTTTCCAAACTAAATAAACCGAAGTTTTTCAGCCTTCCTTCCTAGGTCATGTTCTCAAGACCTTTATCATTCTTGTGCTCTTTCTCTGGACTCTCTCCATTTCTCCACATCTTTCTTGAATGCGGTGCCAGAACTGGACCAATACTCCAGTTGATGCCTAACAGCGCAGAGTAGAGCAGAAGAATGATTTTCTCGTGTCTTGTTAACAACACACCTGTTTAATGCATCCCAGAATCACGTTTGCTTTTTTGCAACAGATCACATCTGTGACTATGTATTTAGCTTGTGGGTGACTATGACCCTAGATCTCTTTCTGCCATACCTCCTCCTAGACAGTCTCTTCCCATTCTGTAGTGTGAACTGATTGTTCCTTCCTAGTGGAGGCACTTAGCATTTGTCTTTTATTGACTTCATTCGGTTTACCTCAGACCACATTTCTCATTTGCCCAGATCATTTTGAATTTTGACCCGGTCCTCCAAAGCAGTTGCAATCCTCCAGTTGGTATCGTCTGCCAAACTTAATAAGCGTACTTTCTATGCAACATCTAAGTCGTTGATGAAGATATTAGGAACGAGCCAGTCCCAAACAGCCCCTGCAGTCCCCACTTGTTATACCTTTCCAGCAGGATTGGGAGCCATTAATAACTACTCTTGAGTAACAGTTATCCGCCCAGTTATGCACCCACCTTATAGCAGCCCCATCTAAATTGTATTTGCCTAGTTTATCGATAAGGATACATGCGAGACCATATCAAATGCCTTACTAAAGTCTAGGTATACCACTCCACCGCTTCTCTTATCCAACAAGACTCTTTATCCTATCAAAGAAAGCTATCAGATTGGTTTGACATGATTTGTTCTTTACAAATTCATGCTGGCTGTTCCTCTCACCTTACCACTTCCAAGTGTTTGCAGTTGATTTCTTTAATTACTTGCTCCATTATCTTCCCTGGCACAGAAGTTAAAGTACTGGTCTGTAGTTTCCTGGGTTGTTTTTATTTCCCTTTTATAGATTGGCACTATATTTTCCTTCTTTCCAGTCTTCTGGAATCTCTCCCGTCTCCCATGACTTTCCAAAGATAATAGCTAGAGCTCAGATACCTCCCTATTAACTCCTTGAGTAATTCTAGGATGCTTTCATCAGGCCCTGGTGACTTGCAGGCATCTACTTTTCTAAGTGATTTTTAACTTGCTCTTTTTTTATTTATCTTCTAAACCTACCCCCTTCCCATAAGCATTCACTATGTTAGACATTCCTTCAGACTTCTCAGTGAAGACCGAAACACGAAGTCATTAAGCATCTCTGCCATTTCCAGTTTTCTGTTACTGTTTCTCCCTCCTCACTGACAGTGGGCCTACCCTGTCCTTGGTCTTCCTCTTGTTTCTAATGTATGATAAAAAGTCTTCTTGTTTCCCTTTATTCCCATAGCTAGTTTGAGCTCATTTGTGCCTTTGCTTTCTACATCTTGCCCTGCATTCCTGTGTTATTGCCTATATTCATCCTTCGTAGTCTGACCTAGTTTCCATTTTTATGTGACTCCTTTTTATTGTGCAGGTCATGCAAGATCTCGTGGTTAAGCCAAGGCGTGTTTGCCACATTTTCTATCTTTCCTCCCAGCGGAATAGCTTGCTTTGGGCCCTTAATAGCGTCTTTGAAAAACTGCCAACTCTCCTCAGTTGTTTTTCCCCATTTTTTGATTCCCATGGGACCGTACCTATCAGCTCTCTGAGCTTACAAATATGCCTTCTGAAATCCATGGTCTCTATTTTGCTTGTACTCCCTTCTACCTTCCTTAGAATTGCAAACTCTATGATGCCATGATCAATTTCACCCAAGCTTCCTTCTACTTCAAATTCTCACGAGTTCCTCCCTATTTGTTAAAATCAAGTCTAGAACAGCTTTCCCCCCTAGTAGCTTTTTCACCTTCTGAAATAAAAGTTGTCTGCAATGCAGTCCAGGAACTTATTGGATAGTCTGTGCCCCGCGGTGTTATTTTCCCAACATATATCCGGATAGTTGAAATCCCCCATCACCACAAATCTTGGGCTTTGGATGATTTTGTTAGTTGTTTAAAAAAAGCCACTCCACCTCTTCCACCTGGTTAGGTGACCTGTAGTAGACTCCTACACGACATCACCCTTGTTTTTACCCTTTTTCCTAAACCAGAGACTCTCAACACTCCATCTCCTATGTCCATCTCTACCTCAGTCCAAGTGTGTACATTTTTAGATATATAAGGCCCCCTTCCTCCCTTTTTCCCCTGTCTATCCTTCCTGAGCAAACTGATACCCATCCACACCAACATTCCAGTCATGTGTATTATCCCACAAGTTTCAGTGATGCCAACAATGTCAAGTGTACTTATTTATTAGCACTTCCAGTTCTTCCTGCTTATTACCCATACTTCTCGCATTTGTATCTTGGCATCTAAGATACTGGTTTGATCTTGCCTCCCAGTTTTGCCTGACCCTCCTTTCTCTCTGCCATTATAGCCCACGCTCCCTTTGTTTCCGATCCATTCCCAGTTTCATGTTCCCCACTTACCTGTGGTTTTGCTCAACTGCCTGTCGTCGAACCTAGTTTAAAGGCCTCCTCATAGGTTAGCCAGTCTGTGTGCAAATGGGTCTTTCCCCTCCTCGAAAGGTGAATGCCATCTCTGCCTAGCAGTCCTTCCTCAAAAATAGCATCCTGTGGTCGGAGGAAGCCAAAGCCCTCCTGGTGACACCATCTTCGCAACAGTCCACCAGCCTTCACCTCCATGATGCATCTGTTTCGGGCCTACCTTGACAGGAAGATCAAAGAGATACCACCTGCGCTCCAAACTCCTTCACCCGTACTCCATAGCCTGTACTCTTGATCTGCTCAGTGTCACCTCGCAGTATCATTTGTGCACATGGATGAGTAGCATGGGCAGTAGTCAGAAGCTGGATAATCCTCGACAATGCCTCTGTAACATTTCGGATATGGCCGGCAGGCAGATACCTCGAGATGAAATGTCAGGGCGACATGGGCGCCTCCGTCCCTCTCGAGAGAGTCTCGACCACCACTACCTATGTTCCTATTTTCAGTGGTGGCAGCGATTCCAGCCTTAGGGGTACAGGCTTTCCTCCTTACGTAGGGTGATTCTTCTCTTCTGTATCAGAAGAGCATACGGTTACCTATTACCACAGGAGGTTCACAGCAGGGGTGGAGCACTGCCCGTGCCAGAGTCTAACAGTCTGCCACTGAACTCCTCCCACATGAGCCTTCCTCTCACCATGGTGTGTAGCGTCCTGTGAACTGGGCGTACTAGCTGTCTCCCAATGGAACACTCGTCCAGGACTGCTCGTGGATACGGATGACTCTCAGCTACACCGCCTCCTCCTGTAGCTCTCCCACCTGCTGCCTGAGAGATTTCACCAGTAGGCACCTTTCACATTGGATGCCCCCTCGCCTGCAGCCTGGATATCAGTAAGTGGAAATTGCAAGTTACAGTCTTTGCAAAACCACACCAGGATCTGGGTAGAAGTATCCATGCTCTGGTGCTCTGTCTGGCTACAGTCGCAGGTGGAGGAGACAGAAGCAGTGCTGGCACATGTGTTTCGGGTCTTCCTAACCATCGTAAGCCTCCCTCTGTCAAACTCCCTCTCAAACTCCCCTGTCTGCAGCTCCCTGTCCACTCTGCTCTGCTTTAAAGAGAAAGGATTTGGATGTAGTTTGGTTTGTAGGTTTTCAAGGGACTAACGGGTCACGGATAGAACCGACAAGGGACCCTCGCTCCCTTCCTACTCCCCTTCCAAACTCCCTTGCGAAACTCTCTGTTAGCAGCCCCTGTTTGCAAAGCTCCCTGGTCTCTTGTGCACAGCTTTATAAAGCCCTGGCCTGAGTGAATGCCCCGCCCACTGGTTAAGGCTCAGCCAATTACCAGAGGCTTCTAGCTTTCAAACCTTCCTTTGTAGCTCAGCCTCCAACTGCCAGCTACAGCACATGGTCCTTCAAACAACCAAAACAAACAAACAGACTGACAAACACAAGTTCAGCACACAGTAAGTAACCCCCAAACACAAACAAACACACACACTGCAGACAGTCACTTACCCCACAGATGCTGTATTTGCTCCTCCTTCACCTGGAGAACTCCCTTGCGAGACTCCCTGTTAGCAGCCCCTGTTCGCAAAGCTCCCTGGTCGTTCATCCAAGCTAACTGGTTAATGCTTAGAAATAACAGTTACTCTGGTAGCAATCAGGATTGGTTCACAAATAATTTGCAAAAGAAGGGATAAATCAAATAAATTCTCTATTTAGGATAAAAACCAGTTCTACTGCTAATTGCAGGCAAAAAATAATATATTCAAGAAACATGTACACCACCACCACTGCACTAACCATATGTAACTATGAAATTAGAGCACATATCCTTAATTTTTTCCTGCTTAATATTCAAACAAAAACATACCCATTCAAATTTAGCCAGATCTGTCACGTCAGTATGCTATTATGTACACTTTCACTGTTTCTCACCTTTGGAATACAATTATTTACACTGTTAAAAGCTATCATTTAGAATTACACATGTGATTTCCACACTCAACTGACTCAACCGGCCATTTGTATGTTTGCTATGTTGATCATATGTGTTTGCTTGTGGTGAAAATTAGTGTTGACTTCAATGGAGTTATGCCAATTTACACTAGCTGCTGGAAATGGGCCATGATTCTAACTGGAATCTGAACAAAAAATTTTCTTTGGCTTTACTAGCTTAGTTAGATCTCAAAGATACAATACAACTGTACTTGGAATAGCTGATTTCACCCAAATTGTATCCCAGAACGAGATGAAGAGCCAGTGACACCATTACTAAAGGGAGGATATGTCTCAGACCACTGGTCTGTTCCAATAGTGCAGGTTCCATGTTGTGAAACTAGCTGCCAAACTTTCTGCTCGGATTTTCAGGTACACTAAGGGCCCTGTGACCGGGTGCAAAGCAGAAAACTGCTTAGCCAACCCTCTTTTACTCCAGCTCAAATTAAGAGAGATGAATTGGAGCTAGGGTGACCAGACAGTAAGTGTGAAAAATTGGGACGGGGGTGGGGGGTAGTAGGAGCCTAGATAACAAAAAGACCCCAAAATCGGTACTGTCTCAATAAAATCAGGAGAGGGGCAGGAGCCAGGAGGGCCCTGCAGGAATGCTGCTACCTGCCCTTTCCACCCCAGAGTTGTGTAAAGGGGACTGAGTGTAAATGAAAGCCAGGCACTCCGTATTTCATTCACATTTAATTACTGGAGTAAAAGTTTTAATAAACGACACCATTATTAATAGTCAAAGCACATTAACATGAGTTATGAAGCAAAGTAATATATCATGTAACACCCAGGAGCCTTCAGACAAATAAAACATGTTACAATGTCAAAAACTATTCTGAAACAAACTGTTTTTAAAAATAAAACCCTTTGGGCTAGATCATATGCTGGTGATTAAGGACAGACAATGGAGCTGACGAGTGCCAAGGCCTTCTCGGGTGATGTGACTTCCGCCCCTCAAGCTGGAGTATGGGGTGACAACAGCAATTGCAGCTTCAGCTCCAGTTTCGTGAGACAGCCAGGCAGCTGACGCAGACCCCAGGCAGTTTTAATGCAGGTCCTGAGAACCTACTACATTTCACCGCTGTGAGAGGCAGGCCTAGATTTTTGATTAAATTCATATTTTAAAAGAGAAATTTACTTTCCAACTCACAGCGCATCAGTTTGTCCCCTGCTCCCTGTCTTGCTCGCAGGAACTACAGCGTTCTCTCCCTGACTCAGCCCTCTGGCCAGGTCACTAGTGGGGTTTCCCCTTAGGTTCCTGCTCTCCAGTCATCTCAGGCAGTCTTCTGCTTCACTGCCTCACAGTACCACTCCCACAGTGGCTGGCAGGGGAACACGGGCCCACCCTCTACTCCGGATTCCAGCGCATTCCCTGAACCTTACTGTCTTTCCCTAAGCTACTTCCATACTTCCTAGTCTTTCCCACTCCTTTGCGTTTGCCAGTCTCCCTCCTCCCTGGGAATAACTCAGCCCAAACACTCCTCCCTTCCCCCAAGGAGTGACTGCATTTTTCCCCCTGCTGCCCCCTCTGCTTCCTGTTTTCTGGTCTTTTGCATCAGCCCCACCTGTCCCTTGCTGGTGAGCTTCTCTCTAGTTAGCTGCCTCCAGCCTAAAGCTCCCATGTTTGCAGCCTAATTAGCTGTTTGGGCCCTCCTGACCTAGCCCAGCTCTTGCAGGGCCAGTGTGGGGTCCACACCTCATCACAGAAGGACATTATGCTTTTCACTTCTTGAATGG
The DNA here is from genome assembly GCF_003597395.2 of Chelonoidis abingdonii. NCBI lineage: Eukaryota > Metazoa > Chordata > Testudines > Testudinidae > Chelonoidis > Chelonoidis abingdonii. Next base: position 16,189,750 of record NC_133771.1, read on the forward strand.
GGGCTCCTAAAACTGGCTTACTTGTTTTGCATCTGCCAGGTGTGACTCCGGAGAGAGAGAAGAAGAGGAGGGGAGAAATGATGAATGTGGCAAAAGCCATAGAAAATCCAGTGCCATGGAAAAGAAAAACAAATTTGTCTCCAAGATCAAGTCTTTCATAGTGTTATTTTCTGAGAGACTGGGAACAGAATAATTACATTGCATTTTGTAGATGTCACAGAAGAAAGGGATGCTGTTGACTAAGGATAAAAACATAAGCATGAGATGCCACCAGGCTCTCAGCTTGGAGATTTGCAGGTTTAGGTGATGAAGAAAGGGGGCTGAAATCTGCAACTCTGACATGGTAAAAGACCTATAAACAGGCTGCCCAGAGGATGGGAGAGCTTAGAAATCAGCTGACAGCTGTGAACGCTCGTTATGCATTGGTCCTAGGATAGAAGCCTAGCAGAGAATGTCATATAGAAAACCCTTAACATTGCTGTGCACAAGAAGCAAAACCTGGAGATCCCCAAAATGGTCAAGATCTTATCACCTGAGTTCAGGCCTCTCTTTTTTGACAGCCACAATGAATTTAGCCAAAAGCCAACAACTGCCTTGCCTCTTAGAAACGCCAGGAAACTGACAGTGGATGGGGGGAAATTACAGCTTTGGGAACATTACAACTCTTGCCTCTCATTGTACACAAGTTTTGTCCCAGAGGTCAAAGGTTTTCATGCAGCACTGTGTTAGAATCTGGGCAACAGATGTGCTGCCCTTCTCTCTGTATGTCACGCATGCAAAACATGGCTTCATATGTATACGTAAATGGAATTATTCCTGCTATACTAGGCATGTAAATATGAGGTGTATTCTGTTACTGAAGGTCCATGTCACTCCCTGATATTTGCATATCACATGGAAAATCATGTACAGAGTTAAAAACAATGTTTGTGTCTGAGGCCTGGGATATTTTCTGGAACAAAAAAACCACAATTTACATCAGTTTTGTTCTGCAGCAGAAATTCCCTATCTTGGGTTCTTTTACAGCAATTTTGCACCAGTGCCAATGGCTAACCAAGGTGCAAGGAAGCTGAGAACCTGGCTTTCTAAAATGTTTCCATCTCATTTTCAGAGTGCTTAATGTTGAAGCCACAGTTGCTGTTCTATGAGGCCCCTTCCTGGTCAAGCTGTCTTGTGTCAACCCTGATGGGCCCTCATCCAGAATGGTGTCCAGAATCCACAGGATCCCTTGAAGTCAATGGGAGTTGCAATCATCAGCAAATGCCAGGAGCTGGCCCTTATTATTCTCAATTTTTTGTTATGTATCTAGGTTTTGTCCATGGAAAATCATCAATCCTTTTCTTAAAGATGGATTAATGGTTTAACCATCAGGTCTAAACTCTCAGGAACTTAAAGTATACTTCCTGCAGGGTAGAGGTAGCCTTTCAGTAGCCACAGTTATAGTGATCACCAGGGAAATTATCTTGGATACAATAGCCTTACCTCCATTTTGAACATTACAACTATTAGCTGTCATTCTTGAAGAGGTACAGAAGTTTTGTCCCAGAAGAACCACTCTCTCTGCCATGTTTGCTGTTGGAGTCTGGTTGACATATGCACTACCCTTTGTCTGCATCCCATATACAGAAAACACAGCTTTGAATAGTTAAACAAAATAAAATAAGTGGATATGTTTCTCTTCCTAGTTATTCACCTGATTAATGAGGAATGTACACGGCAAGAGTATCCTCTTCATGAGTATCAGTGTCATTCACGGATATTTGCACTTTCATCCAAAGAGCCATGCACAGAAATAAGATATTTTTTTAAATCATCTTGTAGAAGGACAGATGTTCATGACAGTGCACTAAAGCTAAATGTGAGAAATGCCAGAAATCCTGCTAGCGTACTATGGTAATTTTTCTTTACATTTCTAGTTTAAAATTTGAACGTCTACAACACAGCTTTATTTTTTATAGCATCTTCCATGGAAACTGTATCCCATAATGCTATTCAGAGTTGCGTTAGTGAATAAAGCAGAACAATATATTTCTAAGAAGAAGTGGGCTTGAGTTGCCAAGTTCAAATCTGGATTTGGATGTAAAATTAAGTTTAGGGTTGTTATGGTTCCAGGTTTGGTTCAGACCACTTTAGAGACACCACCATCTGCAAAGTATAGAATGGGTCTGAAACTTCTTCAGATTTTCTTGCTGTTCTGATCTGGTGTTTTGGTTCTGAACCATCTCCTGTTCTAAATAATAAGCGATAGCAGAAAAGGGGGAAATGAAGAGACTTAGGCTGGTTATTTTTAACTGAATTTTTGTGTGTGACTGGTTTGCAATATTTTAGTGTGTTTCATTGAATGGAAAGTCCACAGCAGTCCTACAAGTGTAGTCTGACTGTACAGTGTGCAGTGGTGATGGCGATGTTTTTTCTTTCTTCCGTAGAGCTGAGGTGGAGTGCAGGGACTATCATTTGGTGGCAGGATTGAAAGGAATTCAACTGGACCAGACAGATGAAGACTGGGAACTCAAGAAAGAAGAGCTTGAGAAAAATACACCCTGTGCTCAAGCGAAATATACACGCTCTACTCAAAAGAAAAACAGAGGAAAGAATGTGAAATAATAGTATCTTCAGATTCCTTTGAACTAGGGAAAGTCATAGAGAGCTAGTCAAAGACACTAACAGACCCCAGATACATCTGGAGTATGAAACATATACTAAGTGTTTGTCTACATGGTGCTTTTGTCCATGTCAGAGGAGTAAATTGTAGTCTACACGAGCATGCTGCGTGCTAACTGGCTTGTGTGCGCCCTGCTGGCATGCACCGAAAGTTCTCTGGTGTGCATTAATGTAGCCCTGTTTCAGACAGGCCTATGTTAATGTGAGAACTTTTAGTATGCGCCACGAGGGTCCACGTAGATCAGTTAGTGCATGACACACTAGTGGGGTCAAAAATAGACACCCCTCTGGTATGAATTAAAGAATTGTTTAGAGGAGACCTAAGAGAAAAAACATATTGTCTGTGCAGTGGGTTGTACATATGGCAATTAATGGGAAGTGGCTAGAAGTAGTGGATCTATCTATCGTGACAAAGTCAATCCTGACAGACAGAGTGGTGGGGGGCAGATATATCAGCCCTTGGATGGTGAAGGTCCTGTTCCCTATGAGCTGAAAAAGGGTTACCTCAGGTTAAGGCCAGTTAAAGGCTATCAGTGACCTTACGACCCCTTCTGGGGAGAGTGAGGAGGGGAGAGATGAGAGACAGGCTGCAACGGGGTAGTGGCACCACCAGAAAGGAAAGGCTTCGTGGAAGGCTGTCTCTTCTCCCAATAGGAAAAGGAACTGAGTTAACAGCTGCCTGGGGGAAGGACTGGCAAAGAGGAGCCAGCGTAGCTGGGTAACACCAGGGAGAGGGGGCAGGGACATGTATTCCTGTTTCCCTTGTGAGTTTGGGGATTTTTTTTTTTTTTTTTGCTTAAGAGAACTTGTTGGGCCTACCCTGAGGCCTACCATGTAAATAAGGAAAAATAAAACCAGAGTGAAGAGAAAAACCCTCCAGAGTCAGACTGATCTACTCCAGGCCCTGCCACTGAGGCCAATGAGGTGAAGGAGGTACCCTGCAATACTATCGATCTAATCTAATGAGCTATCTAATCTATCTAATGATCTATCCTATCTATCTAGGGAAGAGGTTCCAAAATCTGGAGATTTCATGCAAATATCTTAATCCTATAATTCAGTGAATATGCATGATCACATTGACATAAATGACAGGAATGTGCCTCTCCTCCCCATGCTCTGCCTGGGGGTGTGTGACGGGGAGTGGGGGGAGAACCAGATAGAGACTCCAAATGGTAGAAGCAGAAGCAGCCTTGGCAGAAGGGACAGCTGGCACCATGCCATCCCTAAGTGTGCCTCTAAACCCAGAACTTTGTATGGAAGACCCCGACCTTGAGGCATGAGGGCCCAGGTGGTGCCTGATTCTGAGTAGGAGGATAATTCTCCATCCTGCCCTGGAGTTAGTTATGAGCGGCTATCACTGTGGGTAAGTTTGTTTCATCAAGCTGGGTTTGTGTTCAATCTCATGTGCGGCTCTGGTCAAAGAAGTAACAATGTTAGGACACAGATGAAATGGAAGAGTGAATATTACAGAGAATAGTCTAGTGGCTTCAGGTAAATCAATGGTGTGGCCTCATCTGAAATACTGTGTGCAGAATTGATCTCCCCATCTGAAATAAGATATTGCAGAACTGATGGGGGTTTGGACATGATCAACAGGGATGATGGAGGGATTGGAAAATCTCTAACATGAAAGAGATTGTAAAGATTGGGATTGTTTACTGTAGAAAAGAGAGGAATAAGGTTGGGGGGACATGACAAAAGTATAGAAAAAATGACTGTACTAGACAATGGACATCAGAAGCTTCTGTTCTCCATGTCTCATAACACATGAACCAGGGGACAGTCAATTCAATTAAAAGGTGAGATATTCCAAACCAATCAAAGGAAATATTTTTCTACACATCACATCATTAAACTATGGAACTCATTCCCACAGGAAGTTGTTGAGGCCCAGAACTTAGCAAGACTCAGAAAGGGAGTGGCCATTTGTATGGGTATCAAGAATACACAGTGTGCTCATAGCTAATGATAATACCAATGTTGAGGCAGGAATATCAAACCTCATGCGTTAGCCAATCTCTAAATATTGGGGTGTGTTTGGACTCGAAGCTGGGAGTGTGACTTCCAGCTCGGAGAGAGATGTCCACACTAGCTCTCATCAAGCTGAGTGGCGGGACAGGCTGGCCACTCCAGGGATGTGCCTGTGGTCTTGGATGGGTAGATACTCAGGGCGGCTCGCCTGCTGCATTGCTGTAGCTACATTCTATTTTTACCATACTAGCTCAGTGACAGCTGACTCAGGTATGTCTCCTCTAGCTGGGAATCACACCCCCAGCTCCAAGTGTAGACATACCTTCGCCTCTCACAGGATCCCAGAGCCTGGGTGCCACCTGGAGCCAGAATGTCTACACAGCAGTTAATCAGCCCCACAGCCTGAGCCCTGTGAGCCCAAGTCAGCTGACATGGGCCAGCTGTGGGTGTTCAATTGCAGTGTAGACATCCCCTCAGAGACTAGGGTGAGACCTAATGTGGAGGGCAGATTATCCCACATCTGTCAGCTGCATGATTCTTATGCCTTCTACTGAAGCTTCTTGTTCTGGCATCTGTTGGAGGCAGGATACTGGAGTAGTCCTGAGCATGTATGGCAATTCCTATGTTCCTGAACAAGCACTGTACTGAAGTTATAGTCAACTGCTAAATAGGAAGGCACTTGGAACCTTAAACTTAGCATCTGATCCTGCTGCCAATTATGTCCCTGGCAAAATTCCCCATTGACGTCAAAGGCAGCAGGATCTAGCTCAAAGAATTTTTCTTTGTTTTGAAAAGTTGCTGTTTTGGGCATCCTTTAAAATAAATAAGCAAAGAGTGAAATTCTGCCCTTTGAGGCAGAGAGCTGCCAATGGGAGCCACACACACACTGCCAAGGGCAGCGTTTGGACTCTGTTTCTCATAGGACCGACACTGTCTTTATTATAAATGACCCCATCAGCAGAATTTGCACATAGACTCCCAGGGCGGCTATGGCAGCAAGTTAAGCAGCCACTGCTGCACTGGCAGGGGAGAGATAAAACAGGAATTCCCTCCACCTCCCAGAACCAGAAGTGTGCATGGGAGATCTTTCTGTCTCTGGGGGCCCTAGGACCCAAGCTGTGCCCCTGCCTCAGGGGTTGGCCTTGGAGACAGAAACTGCCGACTGCTGGACACTGAGGCTGGCAGAGCAGTGGCAGAACAGCTTCATAAGCAACTTAAAGAGGGATCAGGAGGGACACTGATGATGCCATCAGAGAGTGTTTACTACAGTTTTGACTGGACGTTCCCTCCTCTCTCCCTAGGTTTGTCTTTCCATTTAGCTAATCCCCTCCTCGCTAACTTGCTCCTCCAAATTAAAATAAAGAGCACATGGCTGCCATCAAGCTGCTTGTGTCTCCTATCCCTTTCCTCCACCTTGTGTTGTCTTGTCTATTTAGGTTGTAAGCTCTTTGGGGCAGGGACTGTCTGCAATTTTGTACAGCAGCCAGCACAATGGGGTCCTCTCTTGCTTGGTCCCTATTAGTCACTGTCATATCAAACATGATTCGTGAATCTGTGATTCATGACTCCATGCCTTTAAAGAAGCGGGTTTTTTACCCACGAAAACTTTTGCCCAAATAAATCTGTTAGGCCAGGTCTACACTGGGGGAGGGGATCAATCTAAGATATGCAACTTCAGCTATGAGAATAGCGTAGCTGGGTGTCGACGTATCTTAGATCGACTTAGATAGACTTACTTCATGTTCTCGGGGCACAGGATCGACGGCCACCACTCCCCTGTCGACTCTGCTTCCTCCTCTCCTCCTGGTGGAGTTCCGGAGTCGACGGGGAGGGCGGTCGAGGATTGATGTATCACATCTAGACAAGACGTGATACATCGATCCCCGATAGATTGATCACTACCCACTGATCCAGCAGGTTGTGTAGACATACCCTTAGTCTTTAAGGTGCCACTGGACTCCTCGTTGTTTTAATGATTCATGAATGACAGACTAGTTGACTATATATGTATTTATGAAGACTTGGAAAGCCACAAGAGGCAGTTAATAACTGTACTTATAATTATACATCACATACTAGTAGGATGATTTCTGACACTTGTTAGCCAGTACATAATGTAAGGCATAGAATACACCCCAGTAAAAGGTATTATGTGCACAGTATTAATACAACGTGTTTGTGTATGTGCAGAGACATTATATTAACAATGTGTTATGCTCTCTCCCCAATTCTGTTCACCCATGTCAAGTCTCCCACAATATTTTGCAAAACTTAAGTCAGCTTTGGTATTAGAAAATAGGAAGCCTGTCAAAGTCAGGATACATGAATAATATGTCCTTGCACAAGTTGGTATGTACCTCTATGCTCAACTGGCTTGGAATGTAGTATCTGAAACAGAAATAAGTACAGAACAAAAGAACAAGTTAAGGAATATGAGCTGGGGGGCTGGATTTTAGTGACATGTAAAAAGCTGTGTAACCCGTAAAATCACAGTATAAATATTGCTAGCTGAAAAGCATATCTTTAGAGCAACTAGCTGTGTAAGGTGAACATGTTGTCAGATAAGAATTGCTTCCTGGAAGGAGAGTATGTATGTCTCTTTTTGTATTGTACTGCTTTGTTTTTTCACAGTACATTTGGAAAAGTTTTTAGTTATTTGATCTTTTGAACCATTTTTAACAATGAACCGCCAGTGTAGGCAAACAATTAGCTAAACCGTTCAGTCAGTACACCTGAATTGCATTTCTGAGAATGTATCTGTCATCACTAGAGCTCATGGAAAATTCCCCATTGGAACTTTTTTAGAGATGAAAATTTTTTGGTTCAAATTTTCCATTTTTGATGGGAAAAATTCAAAACAAAAAACCCTTTGTTTTGTTTAAATTTGAAAAAAAATATTTTTTTTCCTTTTCTCCCCTAGGAACACTTTCTCACTCTTTCTTCTCCCCTTCCTGTTTTCCAGTGAGGAGGAAAAAGTTAAGCTGTTTTTTACCCACTGAAATTAAAAGAAAAGAGAGCCCATACTTGAAAGAGTTTGCAATCTATTAACTTTACTTCTGTCCAGCATTGTCAATTTAGATCTGTTGGCCCATGAGTCATAAGTTTCCTCAGAGCAAAAATTATTCCTTTTATTTATATATATATATGTGTGTATATTCAAACAGTTCACAGATCTCAGCGATCCCTTAACTACATTGCAATACAATGCATCTTTATTTGGTACACAAGCAGCATCCTGAAATGCTTTACAGAGTTAATAACACAATGCCATAAATAATAGCAGAGTGGGACAGCAATTGAAGAGAGATATTTTTCAGCTGAGATATGAAAAGAGACGAAGAGATGAAGGCCACTGCTAGAAGCAAGGGATCCATCTAATCAAGCTAGCACTAGTCTGTTCCAGTATTCCTGTGCTGCGTAAACCTCTACATGTAAATGACTTGACTGGAGTAACCCTTCTAATAACTATACTGTTAATAATGATAAAAACACTTTAACACAAATTATGAATCAATGGAACTTTAATCAGATAACATGTAGTCTATAAAGAAATACAGCACATGCAGTAGTAAAAGCCATTTTAAAGCAAAATATTATTAATTTAGTAATAATAATAACTAGCTTTTACTCAGTGCAATTCATCCTTAGATCTCAAAGCACTTTACAAAAGAGGTCAGTATCATTACCCATATTTTACAGATGGAGAAACTGAGGCACAAGGAGGAAAGTGACATGCCCAGGATTCCCCATCAGGCCAGCAGAAGAGCTGGGAATTGAATAGAAGTATGAATCAGAAGGAAGAGAAATAGGTAATGCTTTTCCAAAGATTGATAATGGACCTAAGTTGTGGCCACTTTGCACTTAGCTGCTGGCAAAAAGCAGCTCAAGTCTCCATATCCAGTCTCATAGACTCATAGACTTTAAGGCCAGAAGGGTCCATCATCATCATCTACTCTGACCTCCTGCACATTGCTGGCCACAGAACCTCACCCACCACTCCTGTAATAGACCTGTAACCTCTGACTGAGTTACTAAAGTCCTCAAATCATGGTTTAAAGACTTAAAGTTGCAGAGAATCCATCATTTACATTAGTTTAAACCTGCAACTGACCCATGCCCCAAGCTGCAGACGAGGGTGAAAAAACCCCAGAGTCTCTGCCAATCTGACCCAAGGGGAAATTCCTTCCTGACCCCAAACATGGCAATCAGTTAGACCCTGAGCATGTGGACAACCCCCAGCAGCCAGACATCTGGGAAAAAATTCTCTGTAGTAACTCAGAGCCCTCCCCATCTAGTGTCCCATACCTGCCATCGGAGATATTTGCTGCTGACAGTTGCAGATCAGGCCAATGCCATTGTAGGCAGTCCCATCATATCATCTCCTCCATAAACTTATCAAGCTCAGTCTTGAAGCCAGTTAAGTTTTTGTCCCCACTGCTCCCCTTGGAAGGCTGTTCCAGAACTTTACTCCTCCGAAGGTTAAAAACCTTCACTTATTTCAAGCCTGTATTTGTTGATGGCCAGTTTATATCCATTTGTTCACATGTTCACATTGGTGCTTAACTTAAATAAGCCTGCTCTCTCCCTGGTATTTAGCCCTCTGATGTATTTATAGAGAGCAGTCATATCTCCCCTCAGCCTTCTTTTGGTTAGGCTAAACAAGCCACGCTCTTTGAGTCTCCTTTCATAAGGTAAGTTTTCCATTCTTCATATCATCTTACTAGCTCTTCTTTGCACCTGTTTCAGTTTGAATTCATCTTTCTTAAACATGGGAGACCAGAATTGCACACAATATTCCAGATGAGGTCTCGATGCATTCACAGGATGATCTCTCAATGCAGGCGGATCCTCCACTGGCACAGAGTTATTGTTGCTGGTACTACATGCACCATCCCTTCAACGCATAGGCATGTGGCCAGGGAAATGGGTGAATGGTTGAAGTGTCTCAGCATTCTGGACGCTGCTGCTATAAAGTCCATTGGGCTATAGACAGCAAGCATAATTTAAAGTAGAGCTTCAACTGCTACAATGCCAGGGAACTGTGTCAGCTCAAAGTCAGCCCAGGGGAGTGCAAAGGTAACTTAAAGCTACATTTCCGAGGCTAGTGCGTTTGTTTTGTGCTTTGCCGACACAACTCAGTATCTGAGCCAGTATCTTTAGCATTGTTTGGTATTCTCATCTGTGAAGCCAAGTTTGTGGGTCTAATTTCTAAGAGAGAAATCTAACATAAACCACATTATCTTCCACTGAGTCTCTTAGGCCCTTTTCCTGATTGATGCTGAGCAGCTGCATAATTTATAGAAATCAGGGAGAGTTGTGGGGTTGCCCAGCACATCTCAGGAGCTGGCTCTAGTTAATCAGCTTTTTTTGGAGTCTGATGGCATGTAAAGATCAATAGCCATGCAACCCAGAGATGGATGCATTTTTATGGCACTTTATGTAGTGGTATCACTAGGACCCTACCAAATTCACGGCCACGAAAAACTCATCATGGATCATGAAATCTGGTCTCACAGAAAAAGAAGAAAAAACAGGTAAAGCATATGAAATGTAAAGTATTAAGTGAGGCTTTTTTTTTTTTACCAACATCCCTTATTCCCATTCCCTTAGGCATTAGGCCTATCTAATCGTCTTTTAGATGGTATTAAAGATGGCAGTAGCTGCCCCTTTTGGGAAAAGCGATGTTAGTTGAGATGGGCTGGAGCCGTTGTCATTACTGTTGCTAAAATCTGATCCTGTTTCCCTGAAGACAAAACAAGAGCAACAGACACAAAGAGTGAAAGAAAAGATCAGCACAGATAGAAAATGCTGCTTCTGTCTCTAGTGCTGCTGCTTACCTGCAGCCTTGCTGCTGGAGAACCACAGCCCCCCAGCACATGATCTGATCAGCTGCTCCAAGGCTTGTCAGACTTGTACCAGCATCAGACTGTTTAGGGCACCGTTTTAGCTGTGGTCATGGGCCCACAGGAGTGTAGGAAGAGAAGGTCTTGGCTGGCTCAGCCAGACTCTTTCTAGACAAAAGTCAAAAGGAAAGAGAAGAAAAAAAAGGTGGGGGAAGGACAAGGGCATGTGAAAGGGAGAGATGGGTGACAGCAGGAAGCAAAGTCTTACATTTGAGGTGGTGTTTGGGATTTAGCAGGAGCTGGTTGAAGTACTGATGCCATCTGGGTTTCTCTTTCTGGCCAGGACTAGGCTGGACATCTCTCAGGATCAAGGCAGTGAAGGTCCAAAGATGTCACAATGGATCCCAGAAGATAGTGGGGAAGGAACGGGAAGCTCATTCCCAGCCAGCTAACTTGATTCTTCCCCTGAAGTCTTTTTTCAGGACCCCAAAAGGGAGTGACGGGTGAAATATCCTATCCTCTCATTATTTTCTCCACCATTTAGGTCAAATTTCCAGGACACCTGTTTTGGTCCGTTGATTTCTAGTCCTACACAGCTCTTGTTCATGAGACATGATCTCAACACAGTCCTTGGGTGTTCTTTTTGTCTTAAATTTTTGCTGATTTATATAAATAATTTTATGTAATAGGCTGAACTGGACTTTTCTTACATTGGACAAGTTAGAGCACTGGACTGTACACAGCAAAAGCATTTAAGTTTCATTGGATCAAAGGTGCTTCATAAATGCAAGATAATGTTGAAATACTAAGTACATGAGATGAACAAAATTAAGTGGCCTTCAATCACAGGATCATAAAGAAGTACAAGTTAGCCATGGAAAAGCCTTATTAAATCACTTAGTCTAATTCCTGACAATGCTTAATTGTTTTCTGTGATATATTTTCTAGTGAGTTGTCCAGTCCAGCTTCAAAGCAATGGGACTTCCACCACTTCTCTTGGGAAACTGTTTTGCATAACGGATAACTTTAATCAATGTTTTTTTCAGTTTGGGATTGCTCAGAATCAAGATAATGGAATGTACTGATGGACAAGCATCTGTAATGATTGTACAGGCAAGGCTTGCAGCAGCTGTTTCTTCATATATATTTGTCAACAAGATCAGCAAAGCTATGAAGTTAACAATGTTGATGAGGAAGAAAGACATGATCACTTTCATTGCTTGAATGTGGGCCTCCGTACAGGGGCTCCTGAAACTGCTCGAGTTGTTTTGCATCTGCCGGGTGTGTCTCCAGAGAGAGAACAACAACAGAAAGGCTGAAACCATGAATATGGTGAACGCCATGGAAAATCCAATGCCACAGATAGAAAGTATGTGAGACACAGATGTTTCCACTGTGACATTTTTCACTTTGTAAAGTCTTTTGAGACTGGAATTGAAATCATTACGCTCTATTTTGTAAATAGAATTAAGGAAAGGGAAGCTGCTGAACAAGGATAAAAGCACAGAACCCAGGAGCAACCATGGCACCAGCCTGGAGATTTTAAATTTTAGACAGATGAAGAGGGGGTGGTTGAAGTCTGCAATTTTCACACAGTAAAATACACACAAGCAGGCAGCGAACCATTGATTGGAAGAGTTAAAAAACCAGGTAAGAGCTCTGAATACTTGGAACACGGACTTCAGGTAATAGATCTCTGGGTAAACTGTTGAGCAAAAAGTCTGTAACATTGTTTTGACCAAGAAGCAAACTCTTAAGAATGCCAAGACAGCCAAGATATTATCAGTTGAGGACAGGTACCTCTGCTTGACACGTTCAACACAATTCACGGTCACAATGAAAGAATTTATCCACATCCCAACAAAAGCCTCACATGCTAAGATTACCAGGACAATTATGCCTGATTTAGTGATGTCATCATCTTTTACATCCTCATTGTATCCCATTCTTTAAGAAAGTTCTGACTTTGAAATAAACATTCGTCATGCAGCGTTTTACTGTTGGGATGTGGTTGACAGATGCACTCTCCTCTTGTCTGTGTATCTTCTATAGACAACACAGCTTTATATAGTTGGGAAAACAACCTTTCAGAGACGTCTCTTCATAATGAAGCACCTGCTTGACCAGGAATGTAAATGTGTGGAGTATTCTCTTACAATGTATCAGTATCACTCATTAATATTTGCATTTTCATTCTGAAGAGCTGTGTACAGAGTAAAAATAATTTTTAAAATGATACTTTAGGAGGCCTTCTGTTTATGCCCAAATAATACAAACTAAATAAAACATATACCACATAACCCACTAATATATTACATTTGTGTTCATTAATTTTCTAGTCTGAAATTTGAATGACTTCAGTACATTTACACAGCTGAAAAATAAAGATGTGCATTACTGGAGAAACCAGAGGAATAAATGCATTGCTATTATGAAACAGGGATGGGCCTGAGTTGCTGAGTTCAGATCTGGATTTGGATGTCAACATTCCTAAAAGTTCAAGAGCATTTGAATCCAGGCCTTGGTTCAGCCCGTTTAAAAGACAGCTGTCAGCTGCAAAGTCCAGGTCTGGATTCCAGCATTTCCAGATTTCAGTGGTGTTTTGATCAGGTGATTTGGTTTTGAACCACCTCTAGTACTAAGTAATAGCAGAAAGAGAGGAAACTGCACAGGTCAGATTTTATTATTTTAAAGTAATATACTCTGCATGGTCAGTCTGCAATGTGTTTAGTCTGTTGTAATGAATGAAGAGTTCACAAGGCCTGGCTGGCTTCCCATAGAACCTTGAAACAATTTCCAGGTCTTGGTCCCTATCTACAAGGTGCTCAAAGTCCAGAACCCCAGTGTATCTAAAAGATTACCTAAGGCTCTGGCATGAGGACTGTGGTCGACAACTCCACTCTCCTCAGCCTGCCTGCTCAAACACAGAGCAGTGTGTATGTATTTAAAAATCTCTACCGGAACCTTACAAGGCACACACCATTTCCTTCGGTAGGATGAAGATGAGAGAAAGAAGGAACCGCACATGACGCGTTACTTACTTAGCTGAATGCACAATTGGAAGGCACTCAGATACTATGGTGATATGGCTGACCCATAAACCTATATAGAATTCAATGGCAACAAACTATAATTAACAGAGAGTGAAGGCGGCCTGGGGGTATGTCATCCCCTTGCAAAAGGTTGAGTTGAGCAAAACTCAAACTTCTGAAAACCAGGAAATACCTAGGCAACCTTAGCTCTTCCCTCTTTCAGCAATGCCCCTATATGACCAGCAACACACACCCCTTTACTCTGCCAACCTCACAGTTGCTGAAATGTACAAATTCTCCTTTTCCAGCCCATTCACTCTCACTCACAGGATTCCCTCAAACACTATCAAAGAACAAAACCAGAAAGCCACCTCAACAACATGTCCATGCCACCTACCCTCTGTTCTCCTGGAGCTGGCAGTAGCCAATAGGAATTATTTGCATACATGCCAGGTGCAGTCAGTGTGTTAGGTATGCCTCCACTAGAAGGTGGAAGCAGTGGCTGGCAGAGACAACTCATACCTGCTGATACAGGAGGTGCGGGGTGCGGGGAACATGACCACTCCACATGTCACCTCGGCGAGGAACCCTCTAGCCCCACCTCCTTGGGGCAGGGCTGGGGCCACAGGATTGGGGAACATTCTTCTGGGCCAGGCCAAGGAGACCCACAGCACCCCAGTGTCTCCCTGGAGCTCCTGCACCCTCACAGACACCTCAGCAAGGAGAAGGACGCAGGCAATGTCCCTAGATTGGACTGAGCAGAAGGAACCTTCTCCTGGTGCCTTCCCCAGTGACCCCCCAACCCTTCCCAGCCAGAGGTACCTGTGGTGGGGGGAGGGGAGGCAGGCTCTGTCTTTCTCCTGGTGTGCTTCTGCCTGGCATGTTTCTGGCTTGCTCAGCCCCACTCCCTGGTAGCCAGGTCTGGGCAGGGAGCAGAGGGGATGGGCCACTGCCACTTCCCTAGCTGGGCTTTTCCAGGCAGACCCTGTGCTACACAGAGGGAGTGACCTGGAGCAGACATCCTCCCCTTGCTGAAGCCCCAAGCCCCTTCCACTACTTCTACACCTCTAATATCACTCCCCTACCAAGAGGCATTCACATGCCTCATCTCGCCATGCCAATACTTTCGTTACATTCCCCCCAGATGAAATTACCACTTGTGACTCTCTGTAGCCTCCAGTGACTCAGCTCAAAACCCCTTCGGTCCTAGGTGGGGGCATGTGATTAATGTATTCTTAGATGTAGAATCATAGAATGGAAGGACTGAAAGGGACCTTGAGGGGTCATCTAGTCCAGTCCCCTGCAATCATGGCAGGACTACGTATTCTCTAGACCTTCCACAACCCCACAAGCAATTTACTCCTGTGATTAACCACCCTGACAGTTGGGAAGTTTTTCCTAATGTCCAACCTAAACTGCCTTTGCTGCAATTTAAGCCCATTGCTTCTTGTCCTATCCCTCAAAGGTTAATGAGAAAAATTCACCTTCCCTCCTCCTCGTAACGACCTTTTATGTACTTGAAAACTGTTATCATGTCCCCTCTCAGTCTTCTCTTCCCCACACTAAACAAATCCAGCTTTTTCAATCTTCCCTCATAGCTCATGTTTTCTAGACCTTTAATCATTTTTGTTGCTCTTCTCTAGACTTTCTCCAATTTGTGTACATCTTTCCTGAAATATGGTGCCCAGAACTGGACACAATACTCCACTTGAGGCCTAATCTTTGTGGAGTAGAGCAGAAGAATTACTTCTCGTGTCTTACTTACAACACTCCTGCTAATACAGCCCAGAATGATGTTTGCTTTTTTTGCAACAGTGTTGCACTGTTGACTCATATGTAGCTTGTGGTCCACTATGACCTCTAGATCCCTTTCTTCAGTGCTCCTTCCTAGACAGTCATTCCCCATTTTGTATGTGTGCAATTGATGGTTCCTTCCTAAGATCATGTTGATTTTTAATCATATCCTCCAAAGCACTTGCAACTCCTCCCAGTTTGGTATCATCCGCAAACTTTATAAGTGCACTCTCTATGCCATTATCTAAATCACTGATGAAGATATGGAACAGAACCAGACCCAGAACTGATCCCTGCGGGACCCCATTTAATATGCCCTTCCAGCTTGACTGATGAATTATTCTCTGGGAACTGTTTTCCGACCAGTTATGCACCCACCTCATAGTAGCTCCATCTAGTCTGCATTTCCCTAATTTGTTTATGAGAAAGTCATGTGAGACAGTACCAAAAGCCTGACTAAAGTCAACATATACCACATCTACCGCTCCCCTGCCCCCTCCTCATTCTCAAGGCTTGTTACCCTGTCAAAAAGCTATCTGGTTGGTTTGACACATTTGTTCTTGAGAAATCCATGGTGGCTGTTACTTATCACCTTATCTTCTAGGTTTTTACAAATTGATTGCTTATGTATTTGCTCCATTATCTTTCCAGGTACTGAAGTTAAGATGACTGTAATTCTCTGGATTGTTCTTATTTCCCTTTTTATAGCTTGGCACTGTATTTGCCCTTTTCCAGTCCCCTGGAATCTCTCCCATCTTCCATGACTTTTCAATCTCTAAAGGCTCAGATATCTCCTCAGGGTTTGGCTACACTTGCAGCTGTACAGCGCTGGGAGTTAAACCTGTCTTTGTACAGCTATGTAGGGAAAGCGCTGCAGTGTGGCCACATTTGCAGCATTTGCAGCGGTGTTGGGAGTGGTACATTATGGGCAGCTATCCCACAGAGCACCTCTTCCCATTCTGGCGTTGTGGGTTGTGGGAAGGAGGCAGGGGGGGCGGGGTCATTCTGGTTCCTGTCCCAACGCCCCGTGATGCATCGCTTCACATCCCAGCAATCCCTATGTTTCCGTCCACATTTGGTGCCATTTTTCAATAGTTTCTGTGCAGCGCGATCTGTGTTCTGTTTCGGTCTGCGGGAAATGGAGCCCAAACTGCTGAAGAGTATGCTGACGAGTCTCGCCAGCACATCATGTTTGGCAGTAGAGCTATTCCTTAAGATCCAAAGTGACAGTGAGGAGTCTGATGCTGATAGTGAGTCGCGTAATGCGTGCGACATAAAATTGCTTGTGGCATTCACAGACATGCTCAGCACTGTGGAACGCCGCTTTTGGGGTCGGGAAACAAGCACTGAGTGGTGGGATCACATCGTCATGGAAGTCTGGGATGACTAGCAGTGGCTGCAGAACTTTCGGATGAGAAAAGCCACTTTCATGGGACTGTGTGCTGAGCTCGCCCCCACCCTGCGGCGCAAGGACACGAGATTGAGAGCTGCCCTGCCAGTGGAGAAGTGGGTGGTTATTGCAATCTGGAAGCTGGCAACTCCAGACAGCTACTGATTGGTGGGGAACCAGTTTGGAGAGGGAAAGTCGACTGTTGGAATTGTGTTGATGCGAATTTGCAGGGCCATTAATCTCATCCTGCTAAGAGGAACCGTAACTCTGGGGAATGTGCAGGACTGTCAGGGTCTCTGTCCCACTTTGAACTTTAGCGTCCAGAAAGTGGGGACCTGCCTATTCCCTTCTAAGCTTAATTCCAGTTTAGATCTTATCATGCTGCCACCAACCCAAAATATAATGTTTGAGTACACTCCCAGTCCCCCAAAATCTTCCCTGGGGGACTCAAGACCCAAACTCCCTGGGTCTCAAAACAAAGGGAAATAAACCATTCCCTCCCTCCTTTCTTCCTCCCAGATTTGCCCCTCCCTGGGTTACACTGGAGATCACTGTGATTCAACCTCCTTGAATCTTAAAACAGAGGAAATTCACCTTTCTCCCCTTCTCTCCCCCTCCCAGACTCTCCCTGAGAGAGACACAGTGATCCTAACACAGAGGGAAATTAACCTTTCCCTCCCCCTTCTCTCCTTTCCCCCCACCAATCCCTGGTGAGTCCAGACCCCGTTCCCTGGGGTCTCACACAAGAATAAAAAAAAATCAATCAGGTTCTTAAAAGAAAAGCTTTTAATTAAAGAAATAAAAAAGTAAAAATTATCTCTGTAAAATCAAGATGGAAAAATGTTACAGGGTCTCAGCTTCACCTAGACCAGAGGGATTCCCCCTCCCAGCCTAAGTATAAGTTACAGCAAACAGAGGTGAAATATCCTTCCAGCAAAATACACATTTGCAAATAAAGAAAACAAACAAATCTAATCCACTTTCTATCTATTACTTACTATCTGGAACGTGAGAGTCTATTTCAGTAAGATTGGAGAAATCTGGTTACATGACTGGCTTCTCTTAATCCCAAGAGAGAACAAAGAACAGGACAAAAAGCACAAAACAAAAGCTTCCCTCCACAAAGATTTGAAAGTATCTTGTCTCCCGATTGGTCCTTTGGTCAGGTGTCAGCCAGGTTCACTGAGCTTGTTAACCCATTACAGGTAAAAGAGACATTAACCCTTAACTATCTGTTTATGACAGGACATTGTGGATGACTTTGCCCAAATGGGTTTCCCTAACTGTGGAGGGGCGATAGATGGGACGCAAATTCCTATTCTGGCACCACTCCACCTAGCATCCGAGTACATTAATTGGAAGGGCTATTTCTCTATGGTTCTCCAGGTGCTTATGGATTACCATGGGCATTTCATTGACATTAACGCAGGCTGGCCCGGAAAGGTGCATGATGCATGCAACTTTCGGAACACTGGCCTGTTCAGGAAGCTGAAGACCAGGACTTTTTTTGCAGAGCGGAGATCACAGTTGGGGATGTTGAAATGCCCATTGTGATCCTGGGAAAGCCCACTTACCCGTTAATGCCGTGACTCATGAAACCGTACACAGGGAGCCTTGACAACAGCAAAGAACGGTTCAACTACAGGTTGAGCCATTGCCGAATGACTGTGGAGTGTGCTTTTGGCCATTTAAAGGGCCACCGGCGATCTCTGTATGGGAAGCTGGACTTGGGGGAAAGCAGCATCCCCACAGTTATATCCGTATGCTGTACCCTCCATAATATTTGTGAAGGGAAAAGTGAAAGATTCAGTCAGGCATGGACCTCCAAGGTTCAACACCTGGAGGCTGAATTTACACAGCCAGAGAGCAGAGCTACTAGAGAGGCCCAGCATAGGGCTGCAAGGATTAGGGATACCTTGAGGGAGGAATTTTAGGCTGAAAACCAACAATAATGTTTGGTGCCGTGCACGGCAGTGAAGGGCAGCGGTTACAATGTTAGTAGGAATCTGTGTTTGCTAAGCTGATTTGGAGTGCCTGTTTCTTTCCTGGGCTAAGGTGTCTTTAACTTTATGCAATAATAAAGACGGTTTTCAAGGCCAAAACTTCATTTATTGAAAAGGAAATTACTTTATTGAAAGATACGCAACTTTTTTGG
Source organism: Chelonoidis abingdonii (assembly GCF_003597395.2). Lineage (NCBI taxonomy): Eukaryota > Metazoa > Chordata > Testudines > Testudinidae > Chelonoidis > Chelonoidis abingdonii. The sequence goes on from NC_133771.1 coordinate 16,208,599, forward strand.
AATCTGAAAGGGCAAGGGGGTGCGGTGAGGAACTGTACAGTCACAGATTTGTATATGTCCTGTCTGGAGTGCTGTGCAATGACTGCTGCACTTCAGGATGGCTATACTGCATGGTGATGGGGGTTGAGTGCAGAGGGTAAAGGTCGTAGTTCTCAGGGCTGGTTGGTGAACGTACAGGTGTTGGAGGCAGCTGGTGGTGGTAAGAACCCGGATGTTGGGGAAGGGGCTTTGGAGCTGACATGGGGCACAAGGGAAAGAGCTTTGGGACAAGGGGTGCAGGGAGGGGCAGAGGTGGTAGTGCTCCGCCTGCATGGCTATGAGCGCCTGGATAGAGTCTGCTTGGTGCGCCAGGATGCTTATCAGCCGCTCCGTGCTTTGCTTCCTGTGAGCTGCGTTTTTCTTGCGGATCCTGCTTTCCCTCTCCCTCCACTCCTGCACTTTTTGATTCTCTGTGAGAGATTGGTGCATCACTTCATGCAACATGTCGTCTTTATTTCTTCATGGTCTTTTCCGGAGGTTTTGTGTCTCTCAGACGGTGATAAAACGGACAGCCGAGGTCTCAAGGTTGCATCTGTAAAGGCAAAATGCAACACTTAACAGAGGCAGCATTGTTTATACCGGACTGAGTAATTCCCCTGCACTTAAGGAGGGCATATACAGTCTTCACAATAGCATAATTTTCCCATCCCAAAGAGAGGGCGCATAACCCAGAGGAGCCCCTAAATGGTGAGTAAGGGGGACTGATTTTTTCAGGGCTGTACTGTCCTCTGGGTTTCTGTGCATTGGGGAGAGCAAACAGCTGCAGGGAGCACCCACACTGAACACTCTCCCAACATTTTCCGCAGGAGTTAATCCTGGGAGATATCTCACTGCTGCGGGTCACCTGGGAAGCAAGGGAGGGTCTTCACTGCAATGTGGATTCCACCCTGGCCCCTATGCAGCTTGCCTGTGTGCAGCAATGGTCCCCCCAACCCTTGCAGCACAGTGGCATGGATGCGTTAGCCTGACTGGGACAAGGACCACAGTTGCTTTCCCAATAAACCTGCTCAAGCGCATTGCCCACGCTCTGGATGAGACCTTTGAAGAGATTACCGAGGCTGATTACCGCGACATGATAGACCACATCAATGCGCTATTCCACATCTAGGCATGCAAGCATGCAGCCCTAACCTCCCTCCTCTCCCAAAAAATTTCCATCCTGAAAATAAAAGCCGCTTACCGGGAACCCGCTCCTCTGCTTGTCCTTCACCAAGTACTGGCTGCTGCGACTGGCTACCTTCCTCCTGGCTTGAGAAAAGCTCCTGGCTGCATGCCTCCTGGGACTCCGGGGTGTCTCCCCCCACCCCAGTACCCTCACTCTTGCTTTCCTCCTCCTCCTCCTCCCCCCCCCGAAGTATCCATGGTGGTCTTCGGAGTGGAGGTGAGGTCACCCCCAAGTATCACGTCCAGCTCTTTCTAAAAATGGCAGGTCATGGGGGCAGTGCAGGAGTGGCGGTTTCCCTTGCGGGCTTTGCAGTAGGCACTCCGCAGTTCCTTCATTTTAACCCTGCACTGCAGCGCGTCCCGATCATGGCCTCTTTCCATCATCGCCTTTGATATCTGCCCATAGGTATCGTAAATCCTACAGCTGGAGCGCAGCTGGGACTGCACAGCTTCCTCCCTCCAAACGCTGATGCGGTTCAGCAACTCGCCATTGCTCCAAGCTGGGGCTTGTTTGCCGCGTGGAGGCATAGTCACCTGGAAAGATTCACTGATTGCACTCCACACCTGGCTGAGCAAACAGGAAGGGGATTTTTAAGATTCCCGGGGAATTTAAAGGGCGGGTCTGATGGTTGGTCACCTGAGGCCAGGGCAGTAGAGTTCGAACTGATGAGCAGAATGGCTAGAACAGGCATTCTGGGATACTTCCGAATATTTCTGGAGGCCAATAACAGCGCTTTTGGTGGCCACACTGGCGGGGCAGCGCTGCATCAGCAGCACTATAGTCTTTATTCCTCTTGTCGAGGTGGAGTACAAGCAGCGCTGTAGCCAGGGACATACAGTGCTGTATGTGCCTTGTCAGTCTGAACGGTGAGTGAGTTGCACCGCTGTAAAGCCACCACCAGCTCTGCAACTCTCAAGTGTAGCCAAGCCCTCAGTCAGCTCCTTGAGCAATCTAAGATGTATTTCATCAGGCCTTTCCGTATCTCAGCCTCTGATCCTACCTCATTTTCACTGGCATTAACTATGTTAGACATCCAATTGTAACTAAACTTGGTGAAAACTGAGACAAACAAGTCATTTAGCACTTCTGCTATTTCCACATTTTCAGTCATTGTTTCCCCCCCAAATTGAGTAATGGGGCTACCATGTCCTTGGTCTTCCTCTTGCTTCTAATGTATTTGTAGAATGTTTTCTTCTTTATGTCTCTAGCTAGTTTAATCTCTATTTGTGCCTTGGCCTTTCTAATTTTGTTCCTACAGACTTGTGTTATTTGTTTATATTTGTCCTTTGTAATTTGACCTAGTTTCCACTTTTTGTAGGATTCTTTTTGTATGTTTCAAATCATTTAAAAAAACCTGGTTAAGACAGGGTGGTTTCTTGCCAGACTTCCTACCTTTCCTACGCGGTGGGATAGTTTGCTCTTGTGCCCTTAATAATTCCTCTTTGAAAAACTGCCACCTCTCTTGAAATGTTTCCCCCCCTTAGACTGCTTCCCATTGGATCTTATCTACCAACTCTCTGAGTTTTCTAAAGTTTGGCTGATTGAAATCCATTGTCTTTATTTGGCTGTTTTCCCTGCTACCATTCCTTAGAATCATGAACTCTGTCATTTCATGATCACTCTCACCTCAGCTGCTTTCCACTTTTAAATTCTCAACCAGTTCGTCCCTATTTGTCAAAATCCAATCTAGAACAGTCCCTCCCCCAATAGCTTTCTCCATCTTCTAAAATAAAAATATTGTCTCCAAGACATTCCAAGAACTTATTGGATAATCTGTGCCTTGCTGTGTTATTTTCCCAACAGATGTCTGCGTAGTTTTAAGTCCCCCATCACCATGAACACTTGTACTTTGGATTATTTTGTTTAAAAAAAAAGCCTCATCCATCTCTTCTTCCCGGTTAGTAGTCTGTAGTAGACCCTGACCCTGGCACTACCCTTGTTTTGTACCCCTTTTCTCCTTATCCAGAGACTTGCAACACATCTGTCTCCTATTTCCATCTTAGCCTCAGTCCAAGTGTATACATTTTTGATGTATAAGGCAATATGTTATCTGTAGGGTGAATTCACAGCCAGTAGGAGGTCTGCAGTTCATACAGCCTTCAGCAGGGCCACCCAGAGGATTCAAGTGGCCTGGAATCTTCAGCGGTGGGGAGCCCTGGCACTTCAGGGTCTTCGGGGCACTTCGGCGGCAGGTCCCAGAGTGGAAGGACCCCCCACCACTGAATTGCCGCTGAAGCTCCAGAGTGGAAGAAGTTTTCCAGGCCCCCCAGAGTGAGTGAAGCACCCCGTTCCTGGAGCCCTGAAAGTCTTGTGAGGGGCCTCTGTGGGACCCAGGGTCTGGGGCAAATTGCCCCACTTGCCCCCCCTCTGGGTGGCCCTGGTCTTCAGTATCTCTAACAGTACAAGGTAGCAGAAGGAAACCAGTTTTTTGAGAGGGGCCTGTAACTGGGGAGCCCTTAGGTCAAATGGCCCAAAATATGATTCAGTGCTACCGCTCACACCAAATTTAAAAAAATCTGAGTAACCATTTAGATTTTAGAGCACTCACAGGAGTTGAGTTGAAAGCTTATAAAATGGTTGGAATGGAAACCCTCTAGCTGTTTTTCTGTGTTGGTGCATGCACAGTGTAAAAACATACATTTTCTCAAATACCATTCTTCCTTAGGGTCCCTCAAATATTTAGTGGGTGCCATGCATTACCTTGTGTAAAATTCAAGAGATTGAAACTATTTGACCCACTAATAAATAGTTTGATCTTTAGCTTTTGTTTTTTTAAAAAACCCACCTAGAAACTTTTTAAGATGACTATTTGTTTCAAGGCTTAAATCTCCAGAACCCCTTGCTCAAATAACTCCAAATGTGGATCTCTGACCTTACCTTGCACTCTCCTGAGGCACTCCAAATTTCAAAGGAATCTAACTAAGCACCTAGATTTTACGGGGCTTAGAATGGTAAGCCTTTTAAACAGGTATCATGATACCACTTTAGCTATAATGTGCTCCCCCTGCACCACTAGAATAGAATAGAATGAGACCTGGTGTGACGTGTTGTATCTACAATGTGTAACAAGGTTGTGTAACAATGTTGTTGTGTGACATATTGTATTTACAATGCGTAACAAGGCTGAAGGAGGCAGTCTGGAAGGCCAGTTATCTGATTCCAGATATCTGGGGAAGGAGGTGGACGTTTGGTGAGAGGAAAATAGTCTCAGGGCATAATTATTGTCTGGGAGGGAAAGCAGTAGGAAAATCCAGGCCATTGTTCCTGCAAAGAGGGTGGAGCAATGTTCCCTCTCTCCCAGCTGGCAGCAACTGGTGTTTGAGGTTATTAGCCCCACCTGAGAAATGATGACTGGGTGGGTGAATCAGAAAGGAAAGTCCAACCCCAGCCCAGGAAAGCCTGCCAAGAGGAAGAATGCAGCCAGAAGGAGAGCTGAGAAACCCTGCACTGAAGGGGAGAGTTTGTAGGGTGGAGAGGTCAGGCTGAAATCACCCCGTCCCAAGAAGGACTCTGGAGCCCTGACTGTAAGGGAACCAAACGTTCTTTAATAAATTAGACCTCAGGTGAGGGGAGTGTTGTTTGAAGACTTTGAGTGTGAGTAGATTATTCCTGACACTTGGAAGGACAACAGAGTCAGGGAACTACAGTAGCATGCCCTGCCAAAGGAGGTGAGCTCACTGCATCCCTCTTACACATGTTCAAAGCAAGATGTTTTCTTTTTTCTCCAGAGCTGAGATTGAGTGAGGAGCTGCAGGCCACAGCCTGGCAGCAGGATGGAAGGAATTTTGATTGAACCAGACAGGTAGAGGCTGAGAACTCAATGGAAAGATTGTGAAAAATACACTTTGTACTCAATAGAAAAACACAAAGTGATCTTTAGAATTCTTAAAACCAAGGCATGCCATGAGGGAACTGGTAAAGCAGGAAATTCTAACAGACCCCAGGCTCATCTTGAGTGTGAAAGCACATGGCTTTACCCTGACTGCTTTGTGACATGTTGCGTACAGCGCTTTCAATAGGAAGTGGTTAGGAGTGGTGTATCATACATTTTTCTATCTTTTAATCTAATCTCATGTGCCTAGAATATGGTATCTAAACTCTGTAAAAGTTTTTAATGTACAGTGCAGACTGCTAATGTGTGAGACTGAATAACTTATACCCAACGATAACTAAATTAGGAGAAGGTTGGAGACCCAGCATCACACTTGGCATCAGAAAGGTAAAGACAGACCTGATGTGATCTTAAACAGAGACCTGAACTAGTCAGGTCAGTGATCTATTTAAGCTTCTGATGCTTGGTGTGAGGATTGGGGTGCACCTATTGTTAGCCTGCAAGGCGAAATCAAGGCTGGCATAGTCTAGAGGAGAGCGTTAGGGTGGTTCGAAGGCTGCTGGGATCAGGAATTAGATCATCCAGCTAAGCACAAACAAGACTCCGTCATCTAGAGGCAGGGAGTAACAAAGTGACTCACTCTCCTGTGGTAGCTCTTGGGGTATCTGGGACTGTGAGTCTCCTTGATTATCCTTTTCTTAACAACAGTTTTACACTGATGTCAGTTTTTTTTATTATTATTTCAACAATGTTACTCCTGATTAAGGGTGTGAGTCTGTCAGAGGTCACAGAAGTCACGGGACCTCTGTGACGTCTGCAGAGGCTGGTGCGGCTGGCCTAGGGGCTGCCTGTGCAGCTCGAGCACCTCCTGGGCCAGCTGCACCTGCTGCTGCTGGGACAGTCTCGGGCTGCTGCACGCCCCTTCCTCCCACCACCAGCACCCAGCAGCAGCTGTGGTCTCAGGTCACCATGCCCCCCAACCCCTCAGCTGCAGCAAGGGTCCCAGGCTGAGCACCATTGCCCATCTGCCCCCAGCACCACCAGGTGTCCTGGGCAGTGCACCACTACCCTTCCCCCCCAGGGCACCTGCGGTGCCCCCGAGGTGCCCCAGAGCACCCAAGGTTTAGTCAGGGGTATATTGTTCAAGTCATAGACAGGGCATGGGCTGTGAATTTTTGCTTATTGCCCATCACCTGTCCATGACTTTTACTAAAAATACCCATGACTAAAATGTAGCCTTACTCCTTGTCACAGGGTCTGTGCAGGCTCTCCCACTTTTGTGCCTGCACTCTGTGTTTTGGCTGGTATCATAAAGAGTCTTCCACGCCTTCTTTTGCTGGATCACCCAAATGTCTCTATTTACAGCATCCGTGCAGTTCCCCAGTCTCCAACAACTAGCACCGCACAGACCCTCCCCAGGGTCTCCTGTCTTTGAGGCTTTCTTGAGTGATACTGCCCTCCTATCTCCTCTCAGTCTAGCCTCCTCTCTGAGGTTTGTTCAGGATTTTTATAGCCCTCCCGTCAGCAATCAGCTCTGCATGTTCCTCTGAGCCAGCCCTGATTAGGGCTTGCAGCTGGGCCCACTGCTGAATACCTGTGTCTCTACCCTGGTCTCCTGGCCAGAAAGCAGACTGCAGCTAGCATTTTGGCAGGGCTTTAAAGCGGGTTTTACCCCTGCCCTCCCAAACTCCTGATTTGCACCAGTTTGAGAGAAGACCCAAGAATAGGGTGACCAGATGTCCCAATAAAATCGGGGCCATCCCAATATTCAAGTCATTTGTCCTGCCTTCCGATGGACACCATTTGTCCTGATATTCAGGCTCGACTTTTTTTCCCTCCCCCTCTGGACCCGCCTCCCGATGTGTCCCTATATTTTGTTCATGTAATCTGGGTCACCCTACTCAAGAAGTAGGGTCAATGGAGCTGAGCCAGTTTGTACTAGCAGAGAGCATGGAGACTATATTCCAATAATCTATTCAAGAGAAAAGAATTGCTTGTCAATGCTACCACCTGAAAGATGGAGGTAGGTTTTGTTAAGTTCCTTCTCCTAAACAACCCCATCCCGTTGCATGGTGCAGACCCCAAATCAATGGCTTTTTCAGTATGTGGTGGCTCAGAAACAAGATAATGGACTGTCTCAGCAGCCAAGCATCTACAATGATTAAACAGGGAAGATTCATGCAGTTTTTGTGCATTTTTGGCATATGTCCAGCATAGCTGTAAAGTTAACATTGATGATGATGATGAAGGACATTTATACTTTTCCCTGCCAGAACAAGGGCCTCTGTGCTAGGGTTTGTGAAACAACATAAGCTGTTTAGCGTCTGCCAGGTGTGTCTCTAGAGAGATGCTGGATATGGTGAAAGACAGGGAAAACCCCAAAACACAGAGGGGAAAAAAGTGTTTCCAGGGTAAGTTTTTCCTTAGTTTTAATTCCTGAGAGGTTAGAAATAGAACTATTATATTGTATTTTATAAATATCACAGAAAAAAGGATTAAAGCACAGAAGCGAGGAACCACCATGGCATCAGCCTGGAGATTATTAGTTTTAGGCTGAAGTGATGGCTGAAATTCACAGTCTTCATGCAATAAAAAACACAGACAGGCAGTGAACCAGAGGACAGTTCTGAGTGTTCGGTATGTAGAGTTAATGTAACCGATCCAAGGAAAGACTGTCACACAGAAAATCTGTACTATTGCTATGCAGAAGAAGCAAAACCTGGAGAAGCCTAGGAGGACAGGCATCTCAGTTTGGCCTAGTCAATGTAATTCACGAATGTCTGAATGAAAGCATGTACCTGAATTCCAACAGCAGCCTCAATTACTAGGATCATCAGGCCAACTATATTTGATACTAATTTTATGAAAGATTTATACCAGTGGCTCCAATTCGTGAAGATGTACAGAAGTTCTGTCCCAGAGGAGCAGATCTTCTTGCAATGCTGTGCCATTAGACTCAGACAGATGAACTACACTTCTTTTTGTATAACACATGGAAAACACAGCTTTATAGCACAGGGAAAAAAAGCCCCTCAGAGATGTCTCATCAGATTGAAGCACCTGCTTTCTAGTGGATGTGAGGAGTATCCTCTTACCGAATATCAATGTTACTCATGGATATTTGCATTGTTAACTCGGTACCCAGCTCTTCTGCAGAATAATGTTTAAATGGCCTTATAGGAGACCTGAAGTTAATGCCTCTGCAATAAAAAATAGTTACCAAATGTCCCACTAAAATGCTATGGGTAACTGTGAATTAAATTCTAGTCTGAGCATTACACTGCTCCAAACAGTTTTACTTTTTATGACATCTTTCCTAAACATTTGTATCCCACAGTGCTTCACAGTGTTGAAGAATATAGATTTGGATTGGTGAATAAGCCATGCAGCCAATTATCTGAGTAACACTAAACAGCAATAGGACTGGTTGCCTAGCTTAGATCTGGATTTGGATGCAAATATTCCCAACAGTTATGGGGCATTTGGAGCCAAGATTTTGGATCAGCCGGCGTGCCCTGTGATGATGATGGCTATTTAAATAGAAAATCCAGAATAATCGGTTGTGACATTCCCCAGAGTGTAACCCGAACTGCTATGTCCCCTTAACTCTTCAGCGCTTTACTGTCAGAACAGCCACTCCCGGCCTGCTCATGCACAGCCATTAGCATGCAAAGTCTCTCCCAGCGGAGCACACAAATGCTATACCCAGTCACCCATGAATAGATACAGGGCAACTCCTGCGTATTCCTCAGTCCTCGCCTTGCCCCACCCCCCCCAAGTGTGTATCCTGTCCCATTCAGTAGCCCACTGGACCATACAAGCTCATAATTTGTTCATCATTCCAACAAAGTGCAATGAATATGGTAATAAATATGCATCGGCCTTGTTGTTTCAAATGGAAGCTTCCCAAACACACTGGTTTAGATAAAACAACCAACAAGTTTATCAACAAGAGAAAGGTAGCTTTTGAGGGATAAGTCATATAACTCAGAGTTGGTTACAAAAGAAATAAAAAGATAAACACACAAGCTAATTCCTGAACTTTACCAAGGCTAAGAAGCAAAAAGGTTTCTCTTACCCAAAAGCTTTCCACAGTCTGAACTGGCTGGAAAACCTGCAGGCCAGGACCACTTATCCCAGTTCAATGATGCACCTTTTTCTTTCAATTGGTCTTGCTGCTGTGACCAGAGATGTAGGGGAAGGAGGAGAGAGGTGGTGAGGATTTCACTTCCTGTCCTTTTTAATACTCTGATCTTTTGTACTGGAAAAGTCTTTGCTGGGTCATGGGGTCAGCAGTCCATTGCATACTGCTCTGCAAGCTGTCCTTCAGGTGAATTATAAATACTTTGCTTATCCCTTTCCCCACTTGCTGGTGAATGTCCAATTAAGCAGGTAATGGTCTTTTAGCACATAGCTGGCATGCCAGTGTGCCTTTGTCCTTGAGAAAATGGTCTTAGGGTGTTACCCAGAACTACAGCATATTTAGGTAACGCTCATATAGCAAGATCTCATACCTCCATATACAATGTTGATACACACATTTTAACAGGACAATGATGTTCAGCAGATTGAGTTTTCAAATGATGCCTTACAAGACATATTTATTACAAAATATATCACAACCATATAAAAGTGGTGAATGGAGGTATTACATGGGGTACAGGTGTCACACTGATGTGACTTTACTGTACTTGCAATGATCATGGTGACACTTTTTCTTTCTTCTCTAGAGCCAAGGTGATATGCAGGAACTAGCATCTGTTAGAGAGCCTGGGTTAGACCAGACAGATAAAAAGTGGGAACTCAAGAAAAAAGAACTTAAGAAAAATAAACCCTGTTCTCAAGTGAATAAATAGAAGAGTGAGTATGAAACAAGGTGGCCTTCAGGTTCTTTAGAAATAACCAAAGTCAGGAAAGAATTGGTCCAACAGGGAGGTGCTATCAGACCCCAGATAAATCCAGTGGATGAAGGATCCACCACAGAGACACCCAGGACTTTAGAATGAATGTTTTGTGACTGCTGTACACAGTGTTATTAATAGCAAGTGTTTAGGAATGGTGTGTCATCCTTTTCTTTATCTCCTCTGATTTACTTATCACCATGGTAGCTAAACATTGCTCATGTTTTAAAAACACAGTGAAACCTGCCAGTGAGTCTGGCTTCCTGCGCAGGCCCCTGATTCGGAGTGTCATGATAGTTCTCCATCCAGCTCCAGGTTAGGTCCTAGGCTTATTACTGCACCTGCCGTCACCTTGGTTTCCTCTTTTGTAGGTTTGATTTCTGTAGGCATTGCCTAGTCTTTTCTCTGTCTCTCTTGCCCCCCAAATCCTGTAAGAAATTAACTGAAAAGTGCCAGTTGGTTAGTGCTTTATTGACTAATTCATCTGCAGTATTATCTATCCTGCTACTAGATTCACCTGACAGCTGCTTATCCCACCTCCTGGAAAAAGCAGCTCATCAGAGCTGCTGCCTGAAGCAGGCATAGCACTCCCCTACCTCAGGAACTGAAAGCAGGTTTTAGATAAGGGAGGCAGAGGGAAGGAACAGAAAGAGTCCAGCTGCTTATGGTCCGTCTAATCCCTCATTCCCACCCCGCCCCATCAAATGAAAAATGGGGGAGTCTGCTCCTTTCCCCTGCCTGCCTCAGACCTCCACATGACAGATATGCCTATTTCCTGCAATATATTTGAAAACCCAGATTGAATTAAGTTTCAGTATCTTTGGAGTCCATTGTATTAAATGCAATGGTTGTGTTATGGTGGGTCTGGCTGATCAAAGGACTATAATAAATACTGTAAGAATGGTCCTTTTGGGACAATATGTGGGAAGTCGATTTCCTGGGAAATATCTAAAGGAGGTGAAAGCAAATTCCCCACCCCATGTTCTCCAAACCCCCAACCTTTTGATGTTATGCTCTGAGGCATGGGCCATTGTCTGCTGATCATCTGTTCCCAGAATCCGAGGATCAAAGGCTCAACCTGCAAAAAGGAAAGATTGGACTATTCCTGGTGCTTCTGAGCTGAGACTGTTATGAATTTATAACAGAAAAGCCCCTTTGTGGGGTTTGAAGGACTGACTCCTACCAGAGCCCTGACTGGGATGGGGTATAAACCCACGCTGGTGATGAAGGGGTTAAAAATCTGCTGTGGGCAAGACTGGCTCCACCCCTCAGGCATTGTCAATCATGTGACGGGTGGAATAAGGGAGTACCAGGACTTGCTGTACAGCTCCCAAAGGAGACTCTGGGAATCCTTGAGCAGAACTGCCTTCTTGAAGGCCACTTATCACTCCCTCCCCTGCCTCCCTACAAAAGGCAATGACCCTGGTGCACTAGCTGGGTAAGATAGGTTTGGCCAGCCTCACAGTGAGTCATTAGGCAGTGCGTACCGCTAACCTGTACCCATTTGGGGTTAGGGAATAGCAGGCCATACAAAAGGGACTGGGACAATGGGAGCCAAGAACCCCATCCCCTTCAGCAGCCAGAGAAGTGTGATGGGCACAGAGACACACTTGGGTGTGAGTGTGAGGGGCAGTTGGAGTTGCAAGGGGTTGGGGAGGGAAAGAGAGAAATGGGATGCAGGAAGTGTGCATGGGAGAGAGAAGTGCAGAAAAGGGTCAGAGCCCCATCCCTCTGGTGGGGAGGAGAAGAGTTTCTCCTATTAATCAGCTATTGACCCCTTTGAATCATATCGGCTCTGGCCTTCTCCTCCCACAAATAGTTATTTCTCCCTCCTCATCTCATTGCCACTCACTCGGTTCCTTCTTTGTTCCACCTCCCCAGTCTTTGGCAGCTCTCCCCCTTCTTCATCTCTCTCTTTCTTGCTCCCTTCTGAATATCTCTCTTATCCCGTCCTCCATCTTCACTGGCAATTATGCAATATATTTTGCATTATATTGGAGGGCAAAATTATGCAAATTTCAGATCTGTTAGTTATTGTTCTGATGATGTTGCACTGTATGCTACCATAATAATTTTAATCTGGATGCCATGAACAGGCTTGAGTTGATTATGTTTTTGAATTAGCATGGTTCAGAGGTTGTAGTATACCAATGAATAACAAGGATGGTGGAATCTTATGCCCTTCTGCTGCCAGTAGTGTCAAACTCCCATTAACTTCAGAGGGACCATATTCTGGCTCAAAAAGCATTTTTTTTTAAATAAAATAAAATTATAAAATATAAAATTCAGAGTTACTTTGAAAAAAGGAATGAAAACTTTAGGAACCAAATTGACAGCACTATCCCTTCAAGAGCACAACATGACCATGAGTGTGCATATATACTTTTCAAGAGCAGCATAGGTTTCTATAAGGGTGTAGTTCCATTGACTTTAACGATTTGGCCCTCTGTGTCTAACAAGGCCAATGTCCTCTTCATCTTTTGTCTACATCTAAAATTTTTTCAGAGGTTTCCATTTGCAAAAAAAGATGGCCATGGCTGACTGGTGACTCCAAATGAATTCTTGCAGCCGTTGAACTCCACAAGACACAGCTAATATGTATCTACTTATAACTACGTACTTGGGTGATTTCAGACACTTGAACTGCTTTCCTAAGAACATATGTGTTATCCCATATGACAATCTATTGGTCTCAGAACAAGCAGGTGAGTGTCAGGTGCAGATAGCACTAACACTTGAAGTACAATGATGGTAAATGGTGAATGACAACCTATTTCATGGTTCTGGGACAGTGTCTCCAAACTGGTCCAATCCCTGTTGTGTGTCTGGTATAAAACCTCATAACTAAAACCGAATTAACAACAAGGAATGTCTCTACCCTTATCTACATGCAAATGAAGGGCTATTTGTGAAATAATGAGAATATTGTTAGCTTTTTATTTAGCTGATTACCAGTTGTTGTTGTTATTATTATTATTATTATCCTTTTTTTCAGTAATCCAATCAGGAGTGGAAAGAATATGCACAGATAATCAATACATGAATAGACAAAGTGAACAGTTAATGAACAAGCCTTTGTTTGAAGATTGTTCCTCCAAACTATTTGGTGAATATTTATGAATGCTGAATAAATTTGGAGATCAGGATTCATTCTTGAAAATGGTCTAAAAGAATCAGATAATGGGGATTGTAAGGAGGCTCCCTGGCTCCCCGTCGCACCTGAGGGGAACGAGCCAGAGCAGGCACCGCCATAGGCGGAGCCACTACCGCATGTTCCCACCCCCCGGAAGTCAAGGGGCGGGACAGGAAGTATAAGAGCCAGGCCTCAGAGCTCAGTTCAGCGCCGGCCGCCGAGGAGGACGGACGTGGAGGCCCGAGCTCCCGCTCGGCCCAGCCTACCTCAGGCCCACTACCCAGAGAAGCGCTGGTCGGAGCTGCCCCGGGCCCACTATCCCGAGGAGCGTTGCAACGACCTGCCCCGCGCCAGGTACCCCGAGGAACCCCCGCCGCAATGACCCTGTGCCGGCTATCTGGAGGAGCCACCGGACCCTACTGCCTCCCAGGTTTCCGAGGAACCCATGGTCTGGGACCCGCCGACGTACGCCGAGGAAGGACAGGTACCGGGAGAAGGGGGGATTGGAAGCAGCCCGGGGGCGGCTGACCAGAGTCAGGCCGCAGAAGGCTCCGAGCCTATGGTCGTCTGTATCGGCCAGGATCCCTACTGATCACTCAGTCAGTGTGTTTCAGTGCGGATCCCCACTGACCGCCTTAGCGGCGACAGCGCTACTAGGGCCCGGGCTGGAACGCAGAAGGAGTGGGTGGGCCTGCGTTCCCCCTGCCACCCGTAACCGGGTGGCAGTATCCCCCTTCACCCAGAGCTACAGTTTGTTTGCTGCTCTGCCCTGCTCCCAAGGGTCAGAGCCCCCTGAACTGTTTGCTGCTCTGCCCTGCTCCAAAGGGTCAGAGCCCGCTGAACTGTTTGCTGCTCTGCCCTGCTCCAAAGGATCAGCCCTCCTGGACTGTTTGCTGCCCCGCCCTGCCTGAGGGCTTGGGGCCATAGATTTTGTTTCCTCAGCCCCAAGCTGAGCCTGACTGTTTGCTGCCCCACCCTGCCTGAGGGCTTGGGGCCATAGACTTTGTTTGCTCAGCCCCAAGCTGAGCCTGACTGTTTGCTGCCCCGCTCTGCCTGAGGGCTTGGGCCATAGACTTTGTTTGCTCAGCCCCCAAGCTGAACCTGACTGTTTGCTGCCCCGCCCTGCCTGAGGGCTTGGGCTATAGACTTTGTTTGCTCAGCCCCTAAGCTGAGCCCGGACTGTTTGCGGCCCGCCCTGTCTAAGGGCCAGGGCCTATAGACTTTTGTTTACTCAGCCCTCAAGTACGGGAGCGGAGCGTGAGCCATCCGGCCGCCGGGAAGGAGGCGCCCTGGCTCCCCGTCGCACCTGAGGGGATGGGGCCCGAACGCACCGGCTTACAGGGATAATGATACTGCTAGTTCTATTTCTAAGTATGGGGGGAAATAGCAAATTCAGCAAACGTACATACAACCATTGCACAAACCATACTTTGAAAAGGGCACATATCCATCTGTTCCAGCACTCTGGCATAACTTTACGAACAATACTGCAGCATAACTTTAAGTGCAGAAGTGCAATTCAATATATCCCACTTCCAGTAGGCCAGGCAACTTAATAGGTCAGATCGCTTATCCCATCTTGATAACTCCCCTAATTTTTGAATGCCTGGGAAAATGGATGAGCTTTGCAGCGTGTTAAAGAGCCTCAGATCTAGGCTAGTATGGACCAAGAGGAACCACATCTGACTATTAATTTTGTGATCTGATTTTTTCAGAGGTTCTAAGCAATCCCAGGCAATCAGTAGGAGGCGTAGGTACTCAGTACCTTTGCAAATCGGGGCATGAAACGCATATCCTTGTGATTGTGTCTACTGGTTGGCTATGAATTGCACACACAGCTAGTTTAGGCTAAAGTATCCTTTTATTTCTGTTACCCCTTATTCCCTCCCATCCCACCCAATTGTTTGACTCTTCCACCTTTTAGACTGTAAACCCTTTGGGGCAGAGACATGTTCTATATATTTGTAAAGGACCTAATTGAGACCTCTAGGTGCTACTGCAATATAAATGTTAAAAAGTACTAATTTAATGAAGTCCCCATTATTCCAACAAAATATTCAAGTTTAACCAGATCAGTCAAGCCGACATACTATTCTATCGTACAGTGATTAAAGTTCAGATTTGTAATGCACATAAAGAGGTGCTCTTCTAACATCTCTGGGCATCCTACCATCACTTAAAATCACAGAGTTGTGCATATGCTGCCATGGTGATTTGCATGTCAAATGACCTGAGTGACTAATTGCACATGCAATTACAATGTCAGCCTGTGCAGCTGTTACTGCACATGCAAATTATGTGTAGATTTTTATGTGCACTGTTATAAAAATATGGGCTCAGGTTTTTAGCTGTTATAAACCAGCATTGCTCCACTAAGGTCAGTGAGTCTCTGGCCCCTGGTCCTAAGAGTGCACTGAGCAGAGATTATTCCTTAATTGTGTGTAGAGTTCACAGACCACAGAAATCTCTTAACGTTGATATAACACCATCCAGCTTTGCATTCCAGATAAGCAGTATCCTGAAATGACTTACATGGTTAACGATTGAACTCCATAAATAATAGCAGAGGGAAAGAGAAGGTAAGAGAGAACAGGTATGTTTCCAGCTGAAATCTGAAAAGAGACAAAGAGGTGCCAAGGCCATTGCTAGAGGATCCATCCCACAATGCCCCAACTAACAACACAGTCGATACAGACACTCTTGGTGAGGATATACAGCACTGACACATGAAACCGAGTGTGCACGCACACAAGCGATTTAATAACGGGGGGCTGTATGCTGATGTAAGTTAGATTGACATGATTTTGTCATGTAGACGTGGCCTTTGTAATACTCCACCCCTCAGTTGCACTTTTGCTCTTCAGATGCAACCAAGGATCTGGGAGCTCTGTGTAGCTTGAAAGCATGTGCCCTCCACCAACAGAAGTTGGTCCAATAAAAGATATTACCTCACCTGCCTTGTCTGTCTAATATAATAACAGACTTTTGTCTCATGTCACATCCAGGATGTTCAAGTCTGAAGCCAGGTTTTCTGCTTTAATTTCAGAGAGAGAATTAATTTCTTAATTAGTTATTTTCTACGTACTCTCTTTGGGCTGATCCTAAGACATGCTGAGCATCTGCACCATCTACTGAGATTGCAGTGAGCTGTGGGGCTGATCATTACCTCTCGGGAATGGGCCCTAATTACTCTCTGCTTCTGGGGTCATTTGTAGACTTTGAGAACATTGAAAATCGCCAGTTGTTTTCTGAAGGAAGGAATTGCTCTAAGCCTCTTGTTTGAAATATGTAAACTGTCTCAAGCCCAAGTATGAATCTGGTCAATACTAGGCAGGATTGAGGCCACGTCTAGACTACGGGATAATATCGAATTAGCTGAAATCAGTTTTATAAAACTGATATTATAAATTCGATTTCATGCGGCCACACTAGGCACAGTAATTCGGCGTTGTGCGT